>NC_084619.1:26353230-26653230 GCF_033978795.1 Nerophis ophidion
AAACTCCAGACAGCACATGTTGATGCTGCTATTGTGGTTGTGGGGACTTTAATAAGGTGAAACTTAAAACGATATTGCCAACGTTTTACCAACATGTGACCTGTCCTACCCGAGGCGATAATATATTAGTAGAGGTGTAACAGTACGTGTATTTGTATCGAACCGTTTCAATACGGAAGCTTCGGTCCGGTCCGGAGGTGTACCGTACAAGTTTCCACACAGACATATTAAGTAGCGTACTGCACGTTGAGTAAACGATGCACACTGATGCACAACAGACAGCATGCTAGCAACGACAACATGCTAAAGATCGAGCTGGAAACCCCTCCTGCCTCTTTAGGATCTCCCATTTGGGAACACTTTGGCTTTGCGTTGCGATATAGCAATGGAGGATGAGAGGCGGACAAATCGAAAGTAGTTTGCCGACATTGTTTAGCAGAGGTGGGGTACGCTTCTGGCAACACATCAAACATGCTAACACATTTAATGCGGCACCACCCCCAAGTAAACATCGCTTCAGCCAAGAGAAAGACGAACATGGTGGAAACCCAACTACCCACCGCATTCAAACAGCCTCTCCTTGACGAGTCAGAAAGGGCTAAAGCTATGACAAATGCCGTTGGTGTTTTTATAGCAGCCAATTTAAGACCATATTCAGTGGTGGAAAACACTGGCTTTAAACACATGATGAAGGTAATTGAGCCACGATATCAAGTACCTTCTCTCCCAGATTTCACCAAGAAAATCATACTGGGCCTTTAGGAGAAAACTAAATCTGCTGTTATCCAGGATCTGTCATCTGCATCAGGTTTTGCACTCACAACAGATGGATGGACATCCTGAGCTACAGAGAGTTACATAACTGTGACTGCCCATCACATGGCCCCTGACTGGACTTTTGCAAGCCATGTTCTGCAAACTAGGGCCATTAATGAACAACACACCAGCGCAAATCTAGCAGAGGGGATTATGAAGACCACGTTGGACTGGAAGCTCGAGAGGCCAGGAACAACAATTACTATCACAACAGACAATGCGAGAAATATTGCAAATGCAGTGAAAGAAGCTGGTCTGGGCCCCAAAATTGGATGTTTTGCTCACACAATAAATTTAGCTGCACAGGAAGCAACAGGTCTCAACCAGGTGTCCAGACTGCTTGGGAGAGTGAGAAGGATCGTCTATCGTCTTCCGAGGATGTTGGAGTCGTAATGATTTGTGCAGTCCTTTGAGACATTTGTGATTTGGGGCTATATAAATAAACATTGATTGATTGATATTTCTTTCACTGTAGCTCAACAGCCGCACACATACTCAAAACCAAACAGGATATGCTTGGTGTACCACAGCACACACCTATTCAGGACGTCGTCACCCGATGGAATTCCAGTCACGACATGCTGGCAAGGTACCTAGAGCAGCAAGCACCAGTGTATTCAGCACTGACAGAAAATACCCTCAAGAAAAACAAATATATAACCACACTGTCCGACCAGGATGTGAGGATGGCAGAGGAGATAGTTGAGGTCCTTAAACCGCTTAAGAAAATCATCACGCTGATTAGTACTGAAACAGCACCTTCGGCATCCATGATCCTGCCCCTGAAAACCACAGTACTGAACTCTATGGAACCCAGTGTAGAAGACAGTCCAACTGTTAGTCAAATCAAGGCTGCGATCAGAGACAACCTCGAGGGCCGATACTCTGACTGTGAAGATTTCCTCCACAAATGCACAGCCCTTGACCCGAGGTTCAAGACCCTACCTCATGTGGATGATGCCTATCGTGACAAAATCTACACCAGCCTCATCACAGAGCTAGTGACAATGGAAGAAAAGGTATTGTTTTTTATTTGTAGAAAATGACTTTTTTAATTCAAACAAATAAACTTGTGTTAATAATATTAATCATTAAACATTCATACATGTTTTTGTCATTTTATTTGCAGAGTGAGGAGGCCACAGGGACATCAGCAGCCAATTCATCCTCAGGACCAGAACTCTCAGGGGAATCTGAATCATCTCCACCTGTCAAGTAGTCTGCAATGACTGAACTGTTTGGTGAGCTTTTCACGACTCAGCCTACTTTGCAGCTGGTGAAAGAAGACGTTACCTCATACAAGGCAGTCTCAGGCATTAAACTAGATTCTGACCCACTTCTCTGGTTCAGCCTTCATGGCACCGCAAGAAAGGGTATGGCCACTGGCACTGGTGACTCAGCATTCAGAATAACAGAACAGGACGTGAGGAGAACCTTTAAGAGGGTGAATACCAGGACAGCCACGGTGCCAGACGGCATCCCTGGTTGTGTCCTAAAAGTCCGTGCTGACCAACTTGCAGTGGTATTCACAGACATATTCAATCTGTCCCTTGAACAGTCCGTCATCCCCACCTGTCTGAATAAATTCACCATTGTCCCTGTTCCAAAGAAATCTGCCCCAGCCTGCCTCAACAACTACCGCCCTGTAGCCCTCACCCCCATATCCATGAAGTGCTTTGAGAAGCTAATCAAAGACTACATATGCTCCTCCCTCCCCCTCACTATAGACCCCCTGGAATTTGCATACCGCCCAAACAGGTCAACCGACCATGCAATCGGACACGTATTGCATACCACCAAGACACACCTGGACAAAAGGCAGGGGAACTATGTGAGAATGCTGTTCATAGACTACAGTTCAGCATTCAACACCATAGTCCCATCCAAAGTCGTCACCAAGCTCAAGGACCTGGGCTTGAACTCAACCCTCTGTCAGTGGGTCCTGGATTTCCAGAAAAGCAGACCACAAGTGGTGAGAGCAGGAAACTGCACCCATTATCCTCAACACCGGTGCCCCCCAGGGCTGTGTTCTGAGCCCCCTCCTCTATTCACTCTACACACATGACTGTGTGGCTAAAAACACAACCAACTCCATTGTGAAATTTGCTGACAACACAGCCGTGGTGGGCCTGAACTCCGGAAAAAATGAGACGGCCCTACCTGAGTGAAGTGAAGAACCTGGCACTGTGGTGTCAGGAGAACCACTTCACCCTAAACATCAACAAGACCAATGAGATCATAGTGGATTTTAGGAGATGGGGGGCAAGGAACTACAGTCCACTCAGCATAGACGGAAGGCCGACCGAGAGAGTGACCAACTTCAAATACCTCGGAGTGACAACATCAGAAGACCTGTCCTGGACCACACACAGACAAAGTGGTGAAAAAGGCACGACAGCGTCTCTACTTCCTCAGGAGACTAAGAAAGTTTAAGCTAAACCACAAGATCCTCAGAAACGTCTACTCATGCACAACAGAGAGTGGCATGACTGGAAACATCACCTCCTGGTATGGGAATAGCATCGCACACGACCGCAACAGACTGCAGAGAGTGACCAGATCAGCCGAGCGCACCATCGGAGGTGTACTCCCAACCATTTGCAACATCTACACCAGGCGGTGTAGATCCAAGGCCAAGAGGATTGTGAGGGACTCTAGCCACCCAAGCAACTGCCTCTTCTCATTGCTGCAGTCTGGCAAGCGCTACCAGAGTCTCAAAGCCAACACGGAGAGACTCAAGAGGAGCTTCTATCCCAAAGCCGTCAGACTCCTCAACTGCACCACTAATTAACACTTATCACAATTGCACAAAACCGCACGCACAAGAATCACTTTACTTACCACTGTAATTACCGGACTACAATACTCTTCATTTAATGTAATGTAAAAATTATGTAAAAACAAGAGTATAAAGAAGTCATACTGTTCCATTACCTTCGTTCATACTACTGTCACTACTCAACTGCCAAAGAACTGTAGACACCTTAATATTTGTTGCTTCCTATACTGTACATACTGTACATACTGTTATACTATTTGATATTGCACTGGTACTGTGTACTTGACTACTGTACTTCTACTTGTACTGATACTTCTACCATAACTACTGTGAATTATCTTGCAACTTAATTGTCTTGTAATTAATGTACATCAGAGCTATTCAATTTTTTGTATTTTTATATTAAGGGAGCAGCCAACCCCTGCCAGAAGAACTTCTGCGGGCATTCTAACCTCTGCAAGAGACTGGCAGCTGTTGGTGGACCTTGAACATCAGCGGAAGTTCCCCTGCCACATTGCAGTCACCACCCTGCGACCAGACATTGTCCTCGTGTCTTAGTCCACCAAGCAGGTAGTGCTGCTGGAGCTGACCGTCCCTTGGGAAGACCACCTGGAAGAAGCCTTTGAGAGGAAGCTCTCCAAGTACGCGGGACTAGTCAGTGACTGTCAGCAGGCTGGCTGGAGAGTGAGGTGCCTGCCAGTTGAGGTTGGAGGCAGGGGTTTTGCAGCCCGCTCCTTGACCAGAGCCTTCAGCACTTTGGGCATCGAGGGAGAGAGAAGGAGGAGAGCCATCCGCAGTACCACCGATGCGGCAGAGAGGGCCTCAAGATGGCTGTGGCTCAAAAGGGGACAGCCATGGAGTCATGGTAGCTAGCTAGCCATCTGGACACAAGCTGGGGTCTGATCAGCCCCGGCTGGGTCACCTGGAGGAGGGTGTATGATGTTGAAAGACCCGAAATACCCGATGATTCCAGGCACATCACTGAAGATGTGTCCAGAGGGATCAGTAGATGTATGTACACAGTGTTGGATTAGATTCTCCAACTGGTATTTAGATCCCACTGTACGCAATGTCTGAAGAGCATGGAAAAAAAGCATTTCACTGTGGTGTACTCTGCATGTGACAAATAAACTTTGAACATAAAATTAGCTTACAGCAAGTCCAAGATTTTATCATTAGTTCTGTGAATTATGTTGGGCGTAGATCACACGATTAAAAAAACAATTTCGCCCTCTAGATAATATACAGCAGATTTTAATGCACAAAATGTGTAAATGTGGTTCTTCTAGCATTGTATGTTTGATGTCATAGTGGTTTGTGTTGTGGTTTGTGCAGCCCTTTGAGACACTAGTGATTTAGGACTATATAAGTAAACATTGATTGATTGATCTATATGACTCTCGTGGAAAAAACTTTGGATCATCGGTTTAGATCAAAGTTGGGGATATACAACTATTCAAAATGTCATGTTTGGATGAATACATATTTCAGTGTTTATGTAGGTGTTTCCTAAAAAAATGTGTATGTAAACCATAATTGTTGTATTACTTGTGCTAATTGCTCATTAATGCATTGCACAATGCCATAATAAGACATTATTGATTGGCTCATTTGCATTTCCCACAGGGGACGGAAAGTTCTTCAGCATAAAACATCAAATGTATTGACAGTCTTCTTTTTCACTAACATAAGATATGTTTTACCATTTGAAATTTGCTGTAAGTTCTTCCTTTTGTCTCCTGCAATATCACCATAGCAACTGCTGCTAGGCAGGCATGAAATGAATTCGAGTTGAAGTGACGTTCCATTTCTTGTATTCTTAAAACCTTTCTTCAAGCCGAATAAAAAGAATGATTTTTAATTGATATTTTCAAAAATTGCAGAGGTAACAGGTGTGTGTTGTGGTCATTCCTAGCTGAAGAAAGCATGCATTTAAAGTTTAGTACCTTGAATTTGAGCATCCTCCGCATTTCTTCTCATCTTCCTTTGAATTCGAAGAAGCTGCTGTGATGATTTGTGTTGCTATGTAATCAAATACACCACACTCCTTTTAGAGGCTGACTTAGCACTGGAATTAAACTCCACAGTCCACTCGACTGACTCTGAACTTGTACTTGGGGAAAAAAAGGAAGAGGGGGATAAATGTGTCATTGTCTATAAATTAACCACAGTACACAAACACTTCAGCTTAAATCTCCGGTGATGTGTTTTCTGGGAAATTGTCTGGTCCTAAGCTATTGTTTATCAAGCTTTATGGCTCATTTTGATGCTCTAAGGCCCCCTATATGCCAAAACAACCTCAATCAATTGTCTTTGTCCGGCTGGCAGCCTGAGAATGAAACCTCGATGCAGCAAATCCCTTCCAATAGTGCAGCACATCCTGACAGCTTGTATTACAGCCGGATGGTGACAGCCATGTCTCCGACACGGCTCCTGAAGGAATGAGCCGTTGATTATCGCTGGTGAAAATGCTTTTCTTTTAACTTCTTATCAGTCTGAAGGATGACCTTCAGAGCTGAGAGAAGGGAGGGATGGCGGAACCATCCAAATAAATTATAGGCCACTGCCCTTGTCAAATGCTTCCTGCGGTGGTGACAATGGATTCTGACTGTCTCTCACATGTACACGTTTTCTTGAAAATGAACAGCAGGAGAAAGTGTCTATTGGGGGGATTTTAAGGGCGAATTAATGGTGGTTCACCAAACACGATCACCACAAGTGACTTGATTCCTCACTATGTCACACGTTTGCACAGCAATGTGTTGCTGCATGTAGATTTTACAGGTCTCAATCACAACTGAAGAAATTGGCGAGTCATTGAAGCAAAAATGACAAATGATCTATTGCTAACGATGGATTCCGACGCGTCATCTATGTTGCTGCTCCTCGATCTTAGCGCTGCTTTCGATACCGTCGATGATAATATTTTATTAGAACGTATCAAAACACAAATTGGTATGTCAGACTTAGCCCTGTCTTGGTTTAACTCTTATCTTACTGATAGGATGCAGTGCGTCTCCCATAACAGTGTGACCTCGGACTACGTTAAGGTAACGTGTGGAGTTCCCCAGGGTTCTGTCCTTGCCCCTGCACTCTTTAGCATCTACATGCTGCCGCCAGGTGACATCATACGCAAATATGGTGTTAGCTTTCACCGTTATGCTGATGACACCCAACTCTACATGCCCCTAAAGCTGACCAACACAACCGGATTGTAGTCAGCTGGAGGCGTGTCTTAATGAAATTAAACAATGGATGTCGGCTAACTTTTTGAAACTCAACGCAAAAAAACGAAAATGCTGATTATCGGTCCTGCTGGACACCGACCTCTATTTAATAATACAACTCTAACATTTGACAACCAAACAATTAAACAAGGCGACTCGGTAAATAATCTGGGTATTATCTTCGACCCAACTCTCTCCTTTGAGCCACACATTAAAAGCGTTACTAAAACGGCCTTCTTTCATCTCCGTAATATCGTCAAAATTCGCTCCATTCTGTCCACTACAGACGCTGAGATCATTATCCATGCGTTTGTTACGTCCCGCCTCAACTACTGTAACGTATTATTTTCGGGTCTCCCCATGTCTAGCATTAAAAGATTACAGTTGGTACAAAATGCGGTTGCTAGACTTTTGACAAGAACAAGAAAGTTTGATCACATTACGCCTGTACTGGCTCACCTGCACTGGCTTCCTGTGCACTTAAGATGTGACTTTAAGGTTTTACTACTTACGTATAAAATACTACACGGTCTAGCTCCAGCCTATCTTGCCGATTGTATTGTACCATATGTCCCGGCAAGAAATCTGCGTTCAAAGGACTCCGGCTTATTAGTGATTCCCAAAGCCCCCCCAAAAAAAGTCTGCAGGCTATAGAGCGTTTTCATTTCGGGCTCCAGTACTCTGGAATGCCCTCCCGGTAACAGTTCGAGATGCCACCTCAGTAGAAACATTTAAGTCTCACCTTAAAACTAATTTGTATACTCTAGCCTTTAAATAGACTCCCTTTTTAGACCAGTTGATCTGCCCTTTCTTTTCTTTTTCTCCTACCTCCCACTCTCCCTTGTGGAGGGGGTCCGGTCCAATCCGATCCGGTGGCCATGTACTGCTTGCCTGTGTATCGGCTGGGGACATCTCTGCGCTGCTGATCCGCCTCCGCTTGGGATGGTTTCCTGCTGGCTCCGCTGTGAACGGGACTCTCGCTGCTGTGTTGGATCCGCTTTGGACTGGACTCTCGCGGCTGTGTTGGATCCATTATGGATTGAACTTTCACAGTATCATGTTATACCCGCTCGACATCTATTGCTTTCGTCCTCTCCAAGGTTCTCATAGTCATCATTGTCACCGACGTCCCACTGGGTGTGAGTTTTCCTTGCCCTTATGTGGGCCTACCGCGGATGTCGTAGTGGTTTGTGTTGTGGTTTGTGCAGCCCTTTGAGACACTAGTGATTTAGGGCTATATAAGTAAACATTGATTGATTCATTCATTGATAAACCAGCTGGTGATTTGCGCGTTTTCTCCTCTGTATAAAGTATGAAAATAATCTGATGGGACATTGCCCTATTGCTTGTAATGAGCAGTTATTACTGAACATGTTTTGATACCAAGACGCAAGTAATATTGGATTTTAAACTACAGCGCTACCTCACACATGACGCAGACTCAAAGCCGAACTATTATTGTTGCAACGTTATTTGCAAATCTCCCGTCCAAAGGCAAAACCTAGTAACTCACTTCTAGCTGATTTTGAGAAAACAAAGGAAAACCAATCTATCTTGATGCTGTCTTACAAAGATCTACAAAGTCATCAAACGTATAGATGTTTTCTTGAGCTTTCATGTTCTTGCCGATTGAGCCGTGGATTGAATCTGCTCTCGTGAACGTGTGCCCTTTCTCCAGATATTTTATCACAATCTCGGGTGGGCCCCATTCTGCGTCTGCACATTGGGCAAGAGCCGTGTACAGCGTCCAGTTTTTATTTTGACCTCCACAGTTATCTGCCCAAAAGAGTATGCAAGGGGAAGAATCAAGAACAATACATTTAATGAAGGTGCTTGCAACGTCCTGGGCCAATCTTCCAAATATCCCCTCGTGCCATAATATCACATAATCAGGTTGACCGTCGGCCCCCATTCGTGCAAATGTCTCATTAAAGACAATAAGGCGACTGACAAAGAAGCTCCGATTGGTCCCTTGAGATACTAGGTTTTTCTGTTGTATCTACGCGGTTATGTGGTAGTTGCTAGGTCCTGCCATGCGCGTAACAGCTTACTTACAATATCGCATACACTAATGTAAAGCATATCACCTAGGAACTTCAAAATTATTATCAGCTTAGTTTTGACCAAAATTGAGTTACTGGGTTTTGCCTTTGGATGGGAGAAATTTGTATCTAAATCTATGGGTCTGTAATCCAATTCACGTGTTTGTGTACTGTTGTGTGTGACTGTATCTCAAAGTGTGTGTAATCATCTGCATGGATTAGGTTGTCTGTACGTATTTCTATATGTTTTTGTGTGTGTAAAAAAAGTCTGATTCCGTATTCGGATTTGTGTGAAGCAGGAAACTTTGATTGGCTGTCCTTTTAACACGTTACTTTTTGCTACGTTTCTATTGTGAAAGGGTTGTGTGCGTGTAATCATATTTGTGTGTGCATACTAAGACCATGTCCACACAAACACAGATACTTAATAAATGCATACTTATCTCTGCGTATAGGCCTCTTGTCCACACACAGACGCATACTTTTGTCTTCAAAAACACAGACTTTTGGAAATGCTGGCCAAAGTTTAGAGTTCCAAAACTCTCCGCTTGGTGTATGCGTGTACACGGCACAAAAAGAGACTTGTGATGACGTCACGGTTATGCGCTGTCAGTTCCAAGCTCCCTGCCTTGCTGCCTTTAAACACAGGATAAGAGGACTTAATGTACGTTTGAACATAAACATGCTGCTATTTTCACTCAACATTAATAAAAAAGACACATCAAAATGGGCTTTGTGACACTCCTGCCTGCGCTAATGACAGTCAGCTGTTTTAAATACGATTGCTGTGGAACCTCCACCTGATGGAACAACTTTGACAAGCAAGATTTTTGCTCTGTGTCATAAGAAAGGTGCAACATCATCTTATGTTTTTAGTCCTTATTTAATAACAAATCATGAAGGTAACTTACGTGTCTTGCGTCCATTTTTGTAGATGGAGCCTGGACCAACCGTGCTCATGCGTAAAAAGCGACCAATCAACTACCAAAAAACAAAATGTAGCGTTTTCCCTGTAGTGTGCTTTATATAGGCACTTAAAGGCCTACTGAAACCCACTACTACCCACCACGCAGTCTGATAGTTTATATATCAATGATGAAATATTAACATTGCAACACATGCCAATACGGCCTTTTTAGTTTACTAAATTACAATTTTCAATACCCCGGGATTATCGTCTTCGAAACGTTGTGTAATGATGACGTGTACGCAAGACGTCACGGGTTTTTAGGAAGTATGAGCGCTGAATGTCGTCTGCTTTAACGGCATAATTATACAGTTTTTTGGACCTCTGTGTTGCTGAATCTTTTGCAATTTGTTCAATTAATATTGGAGAAGTCACAGTAGAAAGATGGAGTTGGGAAGCTTTAGCCTTTAGCCACACAAACACACGGGGATTCCTTGTTTAAAATTCCTGGAGGTGAAACTTTACTATGGATCAGAGAGCGGTCAAGAGAACATGGATCCCGACCGAATGTCAACCAGCAGGTTTCGGTGAGAAAATTGCGGTTAAAAAGTCAGTTCTTACCGGAGAAAAGCTGAGCTTGTGCCGTTCATAGCTGCCGTCGACTTCCCCGAGACACTGCGTGTCAAGACACCAGTGGAGACACCCTTCCGACTATCAGGTAATATTAAACTCACTAAAACACTAGCAACACAATAGAAAGATAAGGGATTTCCCAGAATTAACCTAGTAAATGTGTCTAAAAACATCAGAATCCGTCCCAATGCAATCGTGTTTTTTTTTCTAGTCCGTCGCTATCAATATCCTCAAACACAAATCTTTCATCGTCGCTCAAATTATTGGGGAAATTGTCGTTTTCTCGGCCCGAATAGCACTTTTTGTTGGAGGCTCCCATTAAAAACAATGTGAATATGTGAGGAGCCATCAAACATGTGACGTCATCGTCTGCGACTTCCTGTAGAGGCAGGGCTTTTTTCTTAGCACCGAAAGTTGCGAACTTTATCGTGGATGTTCTCTACTAAATCCTTTCAGCAAAAATGTGGCAATATCGCGAAATGATCAAGTATGACAGAATGGACCTGCTCTCCCCGTTTAAATAAGAAAAACTCATTTCAGTAGGCCTTTAAACATGCAAAAGGGTTTCGTTAGTGTGCGCTGATTTTAGAAATAATGTATACTTCACTGCACATGTAATACATCACCATGTTGCTAAACACGTTATAATTCTTTGAGTGTTGGGTTTCAGCAGCATTCGCTCTTTAATACTGTTCTTAGGATTCTCTGTGTACGTGTTGGCAGGTTTTAAAGATAATGTACATGTCATTGTACATGTAAAGTATATTAAAATAAACATATTAGGAGGTGTTATGCCACTAAGTCAGATATTGCTGCTTTTTTCAGGCTTCTAATTGGGCAAATTGTGCATGACAGCAAGTGTATGCCTTTGTGTGTAGACAGACACATAGCTCTGAAACTACACTTGTGTGGATGGAGATAGTCTTGTTTTTGAAACTCTCTGTGTTTGTGCTGATTTTGATTGATTGATTGATTGATTGATTGATTGAAACTTTTGCACAGTTCAGTACATATTCCGTACAATTGACCACTAAATGGTGACACCCAAATACGTTTTTCAACGTGTTTAAGTTGGGTTCCACGTTAATCAATTCATGGACATGGCCTAAAAGTTGTGTGAGCATAAAAATATGTGTGTGTCTCTATCAGGTTCGTGCAAAGCAGGAACCCCGATTGGCTGTTTTTGTTGTTTTTTTACACATGACTTTTGCGCCACTTCTGCCGTGTATGAGTTGTCTGTCTGTGCAGCGATCCCAACTTGTAAAAAGACTCTCTGCAACTTCCCCTTTCCTTATACTCAACACTAGTGCACCAACTCTCACCCGTGTTGGCGTTGAAGCCGAGAATAATGGACTTTCCATCACTTTATGTAAATCAAAGTTCCTGTTTTAGCAGTAACTTAATTATCAATGATGTTATGACATATATGAAATGATCGAGTTAGAAGTAGGGTGAGTGTGTGAGAGAAATGCTGTCATTCAGGAGGAGTTGAGAGTAAAGCCGCTGTTCCTCCGCTTTGAGAAGAGCCAGATGTTGGGGTGGTTCGAGCATCTGGCCAGGATGCCCCTTGGATGTAAGAGGCCACAGGGAAGACCATGGATCTCAAAGTCACCCCATTTAGCGACAGAGGAAACGCGATTCTCTGAAAATACTACTCAAGTATTAAGTAACGTGTAACTTCTGAGATTTTAAGTATCTTTTTTATGGTTCTTTGATTACAACTGTAGACAGTGTGTGTGTGTGTGTGCGTAAAATACCAACAGAACAAGTCTTTGCAAGCAATAATAATTAGATTATATATTAATATGATGATGATGATGATGATACTCCTCTCTGACCTGCCCCCTTAACTGACGCGTTGGCGACGCATTGTGGATGTGCGTTGTCACCCCAGGGATGCACGAGGACCAAGACAGGCAGGAGTTGCAGGTAAGACTTGATTTAATACAAAAAATAAAATAACACTGGTACAAAATGACAAAGAAAAGGCGTGCAGAACGCACGGTAGCTAACCTAAAACTTAGCAACGAGAACAGAGTCCAAAATTAGCGCATCGAGCACACGAAAAGCTAAGACGAAACTTAGCACCAGTAAAGATAACAAAGAAATACCAACGTGTATGTTGCGTGGAGCAAACAAACCATCCAGGATGAACTGAGGTAGCAGGCAGGTCTAAATACTAAAGCAATCAATGAAAAACAGGTGTGCGTAGAAACAAGGACAGGTGGACCAATGTGAAACCATGGAGACCAGATGAAACAGGAAGTGCTCAAAACTAAGGAACGGAAGAGTCCAAAATCATAACATCAACGTGGTAGAGGAGTTTGCGTGTCCCAATGATCCTAGGAGCTATGTTGTCCGGGGGCTTTATGCCCCCTGGTAGGGTCTCCTAAGATAAACTGGTCCTAGGTGAGGGATCAGACAAAGAGCAGCTCGAAGACCTCTATGAAGTACACGAACAAAGGACCCAGATTTCCCTCGCTGGACGCGGGTCACCGGGGCCCCCCTCTGGAGCCAGGCCCGGAGGTTGGGCACGATGGCGAGCGCCTGGCGGCCGGGTCTGTACCCATGGGGCCCGGCCGGGCACAGCCCGAAGAGGCAACGTGGGTCCCCCCCACCAATGGCCTCACCACCCATAGCACGGGCCATAGAGTTCGGGTGCGATGTGAGCTGGGCGGAAGCCGAAGGCAGGGCACTTGGTGGTCCGATCCTCGGCTACATAAGCTAGCTCTTGGGACTTGGAACGTCACCTCACTGAGGGGGAAGGAGCCTGAGCTAGTGCACGAAGTGGAGAAGTCCCGGCTAGATATAGTCGGACTCACTTCGATGCACACCAAGGGCTCTGGAACCAGTTCTCTTGAGAGGGGCTGGACTCTCTTCCACTCTGGTGTTGCCGGCAGTGAGAGGCGACGGGCTGGGGTGGCAATTCTTGTTTACTCCGGCTCAAAGCCTGCACGTTGGAGTTCAACCCGGTGGACGAGAGGGTAGCCTCCCTCCGCCTTTGGTTGGGGGGACGGGTCCGAACTGTTTTTTGTGCTTACGCGCCAAACAGCAGCTCAGAATACCCACCCTTTTTGGATTCACTCGAGGGGGTACTGGAGAGTGCTCCCCCGGGTGATTCCCTCGTTCTACTAAGGGACTTTAACGCTCATGTTGGCAACGACAGTGAATCCTGGAGAGGCGTGATTGGGAAGAATGGCCGCCCGGATCTAAACCCGTGTGGTGTTTTGTTATTGGACTTTTGTGCTCGTCACAGATTGTCCATAACAAACACCATGTTCAAACATAAGGGTGTCCATATGTGCACTTGGCACCAGGACACCCTAGGCCGCAGTTCCATGATCGACTTTGTAGTTGTGTCATCGGATTTGCGGCCTCATGTTTTGGACACTCGGGTGAAGAGAGGGGCGGAGCTTTCTATTGATCACCACCTGGTGGTGAGTTGACTGCGATGGTGGGGGAGGATGCCGGACAGACCTGGCAGGCCTAAACGCATTGTGACCCAGTGGGCACAGAGACGTTTAATTAACGTTGAAACAACGTTACTTTCCCGTGTTGAAATAACGTTGGATTCGGGTTGATAATGAAAGTTGGATCAACTTTTAAATACCGACGTTGAATCAACATCAATGTTTCAACGTTAATTCAACTTTCAGTTTCTACCTAACAGAGACGTTTAATCAACGTTGAAACAACGTTACTTTCCCGTGTTGAAATAACGTTGGATTTGGGTTGAAAATGAAAGTTGGATCGACGTTTAAATACCGACGTTGAATAAACGTCAATGTTTCAACGTTGATTCAACTTTCAGTTTCTACCTAACAGAGACGTTTAATCAACGTTGAAACAACGTTACTTTCCCGTGTTGAAATAACGTTAGATTTGGGTTGAAAATGAAAGTTGGATCAACGTTTAAATACCGACGTAGAATCTACGTCAATGTTTCAACGCTGATTCAACTTTCAGTTTCAACCTAAGATCAACCAACCAATTATCAACGTAATATCAACCAATATATCAATATAATTAAAGACAACAAAACATAGTGCATATATAGCTCCAGGCTGAATCCTGTTAATGCAAAATTAAAATTAAGTACAAAGAAAATGGAGAATGTCAATCGATATAATTCTTTATTTAGCCTGTGATGCCCATCCTATTCCTCCCTTCTGTCCAGGGGCATATTTCAGTTTATTTTTTATGGCATCATGGACCATCGTTTCGGTCCCCTTCTGGGTATCCAAGACACTAGCTGTAAACAGGCAAAAGGAATTCAAATTAATTAAGGGTGAATATGATTTGCCCCAATCAAGTTAATGTAATTATTAAACACACACACAAACTCACCTGTGACTACATCGAGCAGCTTCGTCTCGGCAAAGGCAGTTTTTCCCCCTCTCCCCTTCATGTTCAGAATGGACATTAATTCATTTGTCATGAGCCTGAAATCTAACACGCAAGTCATACATGCAGGCCAAAAAGTATGGAATTTTGCATTATTATAATTCCCAATCTAGCACTCATAGATTAGAAATTGGGTCTTACATCGCTTATTTTTTATATATATGTAGAGAAAGAGGAATGTACCTGTCCGTGATGGTGCTTAAACAGCTCTTTAAGTCATATCCACCAATCTTTGAGAGCCTGGCTGTCTGCAAATATACAAGAGAATGTGTTTAGCATACACTGGGGGAAGGGGCTGGCAAACACAAACATACATTCAAGTATAGGGCCTGTTTTATCTACACGTGTTTTGTCTACACGATTTCATAACCTGAAATTTCTACCTAAATACAATAATATTTCCGATGTAAAAACAGCTACACACGTATAATGTTATAATTACTTTCCAGCAAATCTTTCTTGCTTGGTTGAATTTGTATCAACTCGTCAAGGTGGAGTAGTTCCTCCACTGTCTCCAATTTCTGCACTTGGAAGGACAGTTTTATCAAAAATGTATCCTTTTTGGTATTATATGTATCATAGCAAGTGTACTGTGTTGTTCCATAAATGCATAAACTGAAATCATTGGTACATTGCCTTGTATTAACGTTCTGCTTTTCAATTACCGGTAGTGGTACATGTACATAGACTTAGGGGAGGACCAGATGAAACGTGGGGGAGGGTATGGTTTTTTTTGGAAAAAAAGAGATTGTTTAGCAAAAACTGAAAAATAAATAGTTTGTTCTCCTGGCGTATATAAAAAAAAATGTTTGCTCCTGTAAGCTCTGCAAAAAAAAAAGTTGGTTGCCTTCTTGTGCCAAGAGAAAAAACTTTGTACCCCCCAAAAATGTCTGCGCTCCGTGCAGTCTTTTATTGTCAATCATAAAACATATGAAACAAAATCTGTCTGGATATTTTATTGTCATATATTTTGGTATACATGTTGGCCAACAGGTCAACAGTGAAACCATTTGGAAGTTTCAATACTTGACAAAAGCTCTTGTAATAGCAGTACTGGCCTTATCAGTAAAATACAAAAATAAGTAAAGATCATAGCAGTTAATATTACATGGATCCTTTTATGGGCAACCCGTGGACCTGCCTTTTGAGACAAAGCCTTGCTAACAAGTAAAACAAATTAAAAAATACCTGTACTTAAAATAAACTGGCAACATTTTAAATAAAAATTAAAATGAGCCAGAAAAACCTAACTACCATCCAGACGGGTGTTTTGAAGATGAAAATCAAGAGGAAATAAATTAATACAGTGACTGGCGCGGCTGTAAAAGACAATGGGTACAGAACCCCAAAAAAAATTTTGTTTTGTGTTAGCCTGGAAAAACCATTGTTTGCTTTTGGGCAGGTGGGGAAAAAAATTGTTATTTTTTTGCTTGAGGAGAAAAAAAAAGTTTGCTCAGGTCCAGTTTATACAGTCAAAATAAATGTTGAGAATATGCGTGAGATAAATTTCTCGTTTTCCTGCAACCCTCTTGTGAAAGGGCCAAATATATATCGATATAAATAACCAGTATTAACTCAAGGTACAAACCTGAATCTTTATGGACATCGATGGTTTTCTTTGCAGTGAAATAGTTCGATTTCCAATTCAAATCTTCGCTCTTCGTCTTGCTTGCTGGATTGGAAAGGAAGTACTTCAGCACGCATGCGCACAAGCCTGGCTGTGATACGCTAGGTGGTGTGTGTGGTGCAATACGCTGCCATCAAGCGGCGGTTTCGTTGAAAAATGTCGCAAATGGCCGATGTGCGCAGAATGGTTGGCAAGTTGAATTGTACACGTTGAAACGACGTTGAAAAAACTATGTCCCCCAATGAGGAAAACAAACCAGATTTGCAACATATGGTGTGGTGGGGTCAGTTGGTTGTGATTTGGTCGGGATATGGTTGAGTGACGTCGCGACGTAATTTCAACATCACCTCGACGTTGAACTAAGGACGGGTGCCCACTGGGGAGGGTTTGCTGGGAACGTCTGGCAGAGTCTCCTGTCAGAGAGAGTTTCAATTCCCACCGCCGGAAGAACTTTGAACATGTCACGAGGGAGGTGCTGGACATTGAGTCCGATTGGACGATGTTCCGTACCTCTATTGTCGAGGCGGCCGATTGGAGCTGTGGCTGCAAGGTGTTTGGTGCCTGTAATACTAGAAAAAAACTGGTGGACACCAGCGGTCAGGGATGCTGTCAAGCTGAAGAAAGAGTCCTATCGGGCTCTTTTGGCTCCTAGGACTCCGGAGGCAGCAGACAGGTACCGACAGGCCAAGCGGTGTGCGGCTTCAGCGGTCGCGGAGGCAAAAAGTTGGAGATGGGAGGAGTTCGGGGAAGCCATGGAAAACGACTTCTGGACAGCTTCGAAGCGATTCTGGACCACCATCCGCCGCCTCAGGAAAGGGAAGCAGTTCAGTGTCAACACCGTGTATGGTGGGGATGGTGTTCTGCTGACCTCGACTGCGGATCGGTGGAGGGAATACTTTGAAGACCTCCTCAATCCTAAGACCACGTCTTCCTATGAGGAAGCAGTGCCTGGGGACTCTGTGGTGGGCTCTCCTATTTCTGGGGCTGAGGTTGCCGAGGTAGTTAAAAAGCTCCTCGGTGGAAAGGCCCTGGGGGTGGATGAGAACCGCCCGGAGTTCCTTAAGGCTCTGGATGCTGTGGGGCTGTCTTGGTTGACAAGACTCTGCAACATCGCGTGAACATCGGAGGCAATACCTCTGGATTGGCAGACAGGGGTGGTGGTTCCTCTCTTTAAGAAGGGGACCCGGAGGGTGTGTTCCAACTATCGTGGGATAACACTCCTCAGCCTTCGCGGTAAGGTCTATTCAGGTGAACTAGAGAGGAGTCTACGCCGGATAGTCGAACCTCGGATTCAGGAGGAAGAGTGTGGTTTTCGTCCTGGTCGTGGAACTGTGGACCAGCTCTATACTCTCGGCAGGGACCTTGAGGGTGCATGGGAGTTTGCCCAACCAATCTCCATGTGCTTTGTAGACTTGGAGAAGGCATTCGACCGTGTACCCCGGGAATATATGTAAATATATGTGTGTATATATACATGTATGTATATATATATATATATATATGTGTGTATGTATATATATATATATATACATATGTATGTGTATATTTATATGTGTGTGTATATATGTATATGTATATAAATATATATATATATATGTGTGTGTGTGTGTGTGTGTATGCATATGTATGGATATATATATATATATATATATATATATATATATATATATATATATATATATATATGATAGGGCTGCAAATCTTTGGGTGTCCCACAATTCGATTCAATATCGATTCTTGGGGTCGCGATTTTTCGATTCAACGCAATTCTCGATTCAAAAAGGATATTTTTCTGATTCAAAACGATTCTCTATTCATTCATTACATAGGATTTTAGCAGGATCTACACCAGTCTGCTGACATGCTAGCAGAGTAGTAGATTTTTTTTTTTAAGTTTTTATGATTGTAAAGGACAATGTTTTATCAACTGATTGCAATAATATACATTTGTTATAACTATTAAACGAACCAAAATATGACTTATTCTATCTTTGTGAAAACATTGGACACAGTGTGTTGTCAAGCTTATGAGATGAGATGTAAGTGGAAGCCACTGTGACACTATTGTTCTTTTTTTTTTTTTTTATATAAATGTCTAATGATAATGTCAAAGACGGATTTTTAATCCCTGCTATGCTGAAATTACAACTAATATTGATACTGTTGTTAATAATATTCATTTTTGTTTCACTACTTTTGGTTTGTTCTGTGTCGTGTTTGTGTCTCCTCTCAATTGCTCTGTTTATTGCAGTTCTGAGTGTTGCTGGGTCAGGTTTGGTTTTGGAATTGGATTGCATTGTTATGGTATTGCTGTGTATTGTTTTGTTGGATTGATAAAAAAAAATAAAAATAGATTTTTTTAAAAATGACAATCGCACAACGTGAGAATCGCGATTCAAATTCGAATACATTTTTTTCCCACACCCCTAGTATTAATATGAATTTGTGTGCAATTTAATGGTTGACCCCACTGGAGGCCTTAACCCATAATGGATGCTTGGCCCTCTTTAGTGAATAATCATCCTTGGCCAAGATGTAAGAAAATATATGAACTCCTAAAGAAGTAAAGAGTTGAGGATAGTATTAGGAAAAATGAAAATGAAATATATTTGGTGATTTATTAGAACAGAGCTGTAACAAGGGCAGAGTAAACAGAAAAACATTTGAGTTATGCCTCCGGTCCGCCAGCCTCCTGACTCGCTGGGTTACAGTCCTTCAAGGAGTGTTAGAGGAACCAAAATTTGCTCTCATAACGAATCTCACAGACTCTCCATCACCTTCAAATCTTCCATCGATTCTCGGCAAAAATCTTTCTCACGACCTTTCTGAATCCAAGGGAAGATGGTCCTGTTTTAAAGAGCAATAACTAAGACTTTTAATGACCACACAGCTCTAAATGACTGCCATCCATCCGAAGGGGAGCTGACAGTGTTGTTGATCGATACCAATGGCTTCAGGCTCACCTTGGCAGGTGCTGACATTTCTCACTTTGCAAATGTTATGCTCCATTTAGGAATCTAATTAGTGTTGTGTGGAAGCAATAGTTGAAAAAAATAGCTTAAATGAGGGTTGCCTTATGACTTTTACTCTTAATGGGTGTTTTCATGGGAAGACAATAGTGAGTGAGGTCAAGTCAATCTCAATGGAGCTGACATGTAATCATGTTGAGAGCCTCAAGGACGGCAACACTTTGATCGCAAATCTCTTAGATTTCAGGGAGCCGATATTAGATGTGAAGCTTGCTGATGTACACGTCGTCCTTCAATAGAACAAACTGTGTTGTACCATATTGATGCCTCCCAAGATCAATGTGTTTTGGCTGACAGCGAAACATTCCATTGCCATAGACAAGGCCTACTGTACCCTTTTAAACTCAAGTGGCACTTTTTTCACCTAAGTTGCCAACTATTCATTGTTATGAACTTTTCACTCTCCTTGTGAATGTGCTGACCCAAGGAGGGATTAAGAGGCTTCTTGGATTTACAGGCAATATCTTAAAGTTATAAAGGCCGGTACTGGAGTTGGAAAGGGGAAATAAATATGGCTAACCCACAGTCAATATTAACAACCCCAACTGCCAAACTAAAGGCCTACTGAAACCCATTACTACCGACCACGCAGTCTGAGAGTTTATATATCAATGATGAAATATTAACATTGCAACACATGCCTATACAGTCGGTTTAGTTTACTAAATTGCAATTTTAAATTTCCCGTGGGGTTTCTTGTTGAAAATATCGCGGAATGATGACGCATGCGCCTGATGTCACGGACTGTAAGGAAAAATTAGCCCAGCACTATTTGCGGCTAAAAGTTGTCTATTTTCATGGCGCAATTAAACAGTATGCTGGATATCTGTGTTGCTGAATCTTTTGCAATTTGTTCAATTAATATTGGAGAAGTCAAAGTAGAAAAATGGAGTTGGGAAGCTTTAGCCTTTAGCCACACAAACACACGGTGATTCCTTGTTTAAAATTCCCGGAGGTGAAGCTTTACTATGGATCAGAGCGGTCAAGCGAACATGGATCCCGACCACTTGTCAACCGGCAGGTTTCGGTAAGAAAATTGTGTTAAAAAGTCGCCTCTTACCAGAGATCTGGCCTCCGACTATCAGGTATTATTTAATCTCACTAAAACACTAGCAACACAATAGAAAGATAAGGTATTTCTCAGAATTATCCTAGTAAATGTGTCTAAAAACACCTGAATCCGTCCCAATGCAATCGCCTTTTTTTTTTTTCTTGTCCTTCGCTATCAATATCATCATCCACGAATCTTTCATCCTCGCTCAAATTAATGGGGAAATTGTCGTTTTCTCGGTCCGAATAGCTCTTGCTGCTGGAGACTCCCATTTGAAACAATGTGAGGACGTGAGGAGCCCTCGCCCTGGTGACGTCATCGTCTGCGACTTCCGGTAAAGGCAAAGCTTTTTTTATTAGCGACCAAAAGTTGCAAACTTTATCGTCGATGTTCTCTACTAAATCCTTTCAGCTAAAATATGGCAATATCGCGAAATGATCAAGTATGACACTTAGAAAAGGACCTGCTATACCCGTTTAAATAAGAAGATCTCATTTCAGAAGGCCTTTAAGCTATTCATGGGCGAAAATATTTTTCAAATAACACCCTATTTGGAACTAACCAGTTAATTTCCCCTCGGGTATTAATAAAGTACTTCGGATTCTGATTCTGATTTCACTAACACACGGCCAACCATACACTAGAGCAGTGGTTCTCAACCTTTTTTCAGTGATGTACCCCATGTGAACATTTTTTTAATTCACGTACCCCCTAATCAGAGCAAAGCATTTTTGGTTGAAAAAAAGAGATAAACAAGTAAAATATAGCACTATGTCATCAGTTTCTGATTTATTAAATTGTATGACAGTGCAAAATATTTCTCATTTGTAGTGGTCTTTTTTTAACTATTTGGAAAAAAGATACAAAAATAACTAAAAACTTGTTGAAAAATAAACAAGAGATTAAATTATAAATAAAGATTTCTACACATAGAAGTAATCATCAACTTAAAGTGCCCTCTTTGGGGATTGTAAAAGAGATCCATCTGGATTCATTAACTTAATTCTGAACATTTCTTCGCAAAAAAATAAATCTTTAACATCAATATTTATGGAACATGTCTGCAAAAAATCTAGCTGTCAACACTGAATATTGCATTGTTGCATTTCTTTTCACCGTTTATGAACTTACATTCATATTTAGTTGAAGGATTATTCAATAAATATATTTATAAAGGATTTTTGAATTGTTGCTATTTTTAAAAAATCTCACGTACCCCTTGGCATACCTTCAAGTACCCCCAGGGGTACACGTACCCCCATTTGAGAACCACTGCACTAGAGTACTGCGCTGTGATTTTGTTTATGGGGTACCAAATGTCACAGTTGAGTCACACTTTTTTAGCAGATTTTCTTTTTAGATTGAACTCACTTTTCTCAGATTCAGCTCAACTTCATCACATTTAAATATTGACTCTAAATATTGTATCTAAATGTTGAATCTAATCCGATATGTTAAATTTAATCCTAAATGTTAAATGCAAATCTAAATGTGCGCACCAAATGTTAAATGTGAGCACTAAATGTTCAATCTAAATCTAAATCTATATCTAAATATGAGCGCTACTTGTTAAATCTAAACGTAAATCTTAAATCTATACCCAAATCTTAAATCTAAATCTAAATGGGAACACTAAATGTTAAATCTAAATCTTAAATCTAAATTTGAGTGCTAAATATAAAATCTAAAACTAAATCTTAAATCTAAATATATATCTCGTCAAGTGTAAAGATTAATAAGCAAATAAAGCACGCCTCTGAGCGTGCACAGACCCACCCACACCTCTAATGCGGCTGCTACTGTATGAAGGACATTTAAATAGTACACCAACACGGCGGGTTTTCTCCAAAAAGGAGACATTGAACGGTCGGTTATGGCAGGTGTGCATGCTGCACTTCAAAGTGCACTACCGCCGGTTCAGTCCACACCATTAACCGTAAGTTATACTCAGTTAAAACCTTAACTTTTCCCTATTTAACCCGGATATAATCCATGTGTAACATAAAGTCCATCCATCCATTTTTCTACCACTTGACCCGTTCGGAGTCGCGGGGGTGCTGGAGCCTATCTCAGCTGCATTCGGGCAGAAGGCGGTGTACACCCTGTACAAGTCGCCACCTCATCGCAGAGCCAACACAAATAGACAGACAAAGTACATCAGATAAATTGTTATAAAAGGTAAACAATAATTGTATTTAATTTGTTTCATAGAAAAAAGGTATATCAGTAAAAATGTAAAAGGTAAAACATTGAAAAAACATATCTGTTTTATTTACAAGATGTTATTTGTGGAGAAGTGTTTTTTTCCGATTCTTGTTTCGGTCCTTGAAGGGGACATGAGACGTGTTTAGAGAGAGACAAGACAAACGGGATGCTAGAGAGTAACGATAGTCAAAGTTATTTGTTTTGGAACTTTCAGCCAAGTTGTGTGCCATGATTTGTCGACAAGAGAAGTCATTGTGAGTGTTAGTGTACTGAAATGAGATTTTCTTATTCAAACGGGGATAGCAGGTCCATTCTATGTGTCATTCTTGATCATTTCGCAATATTGCCATATTTTTGCTGAAAGGATTTAGTAGAGAACATCCACGATAAAGTTCGCAACTTTTGGTCGCTAATAAAAAAGCCTTGCCTGTACCGGAAGTAGCAGACGATGTGGGCCTCACATCCTCACATTGTTTATAATCATGGCCACCAGCAGCGAGAGCGATTCGGACCGAGAAAGCGACGATTTCCCCATTAATTTGAGCAAGGATGAAAGATTTGTGGATGAGGAAAGTGAGAGTGAAGGACTAGAAAAAAAAAAAAACTAGACGGCTGAGCGATTCAGATGTTATTAGACAAATTTACTAGGATAATTCTGGAAAATCCCTTATCTGCTTATTGTGTTACTAGTGTTTTAGTGAGATTATATGGTCGTACCTGTACAACCTGAAGGTCGGAGGGGTGTGGCCACGGATGTGGTGACCGCCAGTGTCTCCGATGGAAGCCACATTTCTCGACGAGGCGAAGGCAGCCGAGGCTTCCTTCACGTTGGAGGCATCCGAGGGTCCGGGGAAGCCGGTGGGAGGAGGGAAGAGAGTCCATAGCTGCCTCTTTGACAGGTGCAGGAGGAACGACGCAAGCTCTACGCTCATGTCTACGGTAAGAGCCGATTGATTACCACCATTTTCTCACCGAAACCTGCCGGTTGACATGTGGTAGGGAACCATGTTCGCTTGACCGCTCTGTTCCATAGTAAAGCTTCATCTTCCGGGAATGTAAACAAGGAAACACCGGCTGTGTTTGTGTTACTAAAGGCGGCCGCAATACACCGCTTCCCTCCTACATCTTTCTTCTTTGACGTCTCCATTATCAATTGAACAAATTGCGAAAGATTCAGCAACACAGATGTCCAGAATACTGTGTAAGTATGCGATTAAAGCAGACGACTTATAGCTGTGAAAGGTGCTGGAACAAAATGTCCTCTACAATCTGTCATCATTCCGCAACGTTTTCCACAGGATACTTCGCGCGAAATTTAAAATTGCAATTTAGTAAACTAAACCGGCCGTATTGGCATGTGTTGCAATGTTAATATTTCATCATTGATATATAAACTATCAGACTGCGTGGTCGGTAGTAGTGAGTTTCAGTAGGCCTTTAAAAGACAGTAGTTCCAAGCAAAGCTGTGGGCTGTGCTTTTGGCGCTTACTACTAGCAGATCGAGCTTGTAGCAAAACAACCTCACTAAAAGACTGGACGCTGGATTTCGCCAACACGGGGGAATCACAGAGCTTGCGGTGGATCGTTACCGAACTGAACAACGAGACAGACGGACACCGCAGCGCTCAGAGTACCTCCGGCTATGTGGGAGACGGAGAGGAGAGGTTTTGGACCGGAAGGTACCGCGCACCTTCTCCGCCTTTGAAGTCACGCTGGAAACTGGGAGCACGCTTTGTCGGGAGAACACGAGGACGACACGGAACTGGTCGAAGTAGCACGCTGGACACAAGGTACCTTTCTTTGTTTTATTCTGCTCAAAGAGTGAAGCGAGCGATAAGGCCTGCCATGTAGCGTGCATTTGAATGTCGGCTTTGATTTAGTTCTGTCCAAGTAATTATTCTGGGTGAATAATATACTGTTGTTTCTCTGTTTGAACAATGGAGTTTTCTCTACACTTCTGTGTACATTTTGTCCTGGGCATGACGTTAAATTGCATCCGGCAGTGGAGGCTCCTCTAAGGGGTCTTGGGGCACTAGGAGATTAACCCCTTTACTACTGTTACCCCCGGTGGCCCTTGGCAAAGGCCTAGTACCTGACTGCCCCCTAGCCAGGGATACGGTGAAGACCTCAGCGGCAGAGCAGGCGGAAGAAGGCACCTCCACATCCATAAAGTACTATCAATCTATCTATCTGAGCCCAGTTATGTGGAAATAACAACCCAAGACCTCAACGGTGGAACAGGCGGATGATGATTGCTAACCCTATGGACCGTCACAACGGCTGGCATGGCGGATGAAGTCTGTAGCAGAAAAGGGTCCCCAGTCGTCTTGGACTCCATGGCACTGGACCCTGACCTGAATCTGTCAAGGATCGTGTGGTGACTGTCTTTTCACCAATCTCCCCACGTTAAACAAAGTCCCGCACAGGCATCCTCCATAAAGGGATACCCCCCTACAAGGAGGATTGTCATACTCTCTTTGAGTGACCGCCCATGATGATGACATTCCTGTGAAACTAATTTTCACTTTTTTCACTTTTATATTAAAGGGAAGTGTATTGTTTCATACTATTCCTGGTGTCTGGTGGTGGTTTAATTCAGACATTTATGTCTGGTAGATTTAAACTATTGTGCCATAGTTTAAAAAGGTAGAACCCTGTGACCTAAATGAATAAAAATAACTTTAGATTAAAACTATTAAGTACGTGAGTACACACTTAAAATAACCCAAAGCCCCTTTAAATAATTTATGAGTAAACAAGGGCTACACCTATGTGCGTCAGAAAGCTGCTGCTAGCTAATTGACCCTAGTAAGCTAATGTTGGCTAGTGTGATACACCTTAATGTGAGAATATCGTATGTGCTGGTGTTGTGCTATTGTTGTTGTTTTTTTGTTATTATTGTTGTTTGCTGTTGTTGTTTTTAGCTCTCTGTCTGATCCCCCTCTTAGCCCCACAATTTCCCCCTTTGTCTTCCTTTTTTTCTATTTCTATCCCTTCCTTCTTTGGCCCGGCTTCACCAAATGATAATATAAATACATTTAAATAAGGCAACAAGAGAAGTATCCTACACTTCTCTTTTGTATAGTAAATTTGAACAGCTGATATGGGCAACTACATCAACTAATAAAAATTTGTTTCCATACAAGTTGGGAAATTGTGTTATATGTAAATATAAACGGAATACAATGATTTGCAAATCATTTTCAACCCATATTCAGTTGAATATGCTACAAAGACAACATATTTAAAGTTCGAACTGATATATATATATTTTTTTTTTGCAAATGATCATTAACTGTAAAATTTTATGCCAGCAACACGTGACATAGAAGTTGGGAAAGGTGGCAATAAATACTGATAAAGTTGAGGAATGCTCATCAAACACTTATTTGGAACATCCCACAGGTGTGCAGGCTAATTGGGAACAGTTGGGTGCCATGATTGGGTATAAAAGCAGCTTCCATAAAATGCTAAGTGATTCACAAACAAGGATGGGGCGAGGGTCACCACTTTGTAAGCAAATTGTTGAACAGTTTTAGAACAACATTTCTCAACAAGCTATTGCAAGAAATTTAGGGATTTTACCATCTACGGTCCGTAAAATCATCAAAAAGTTCAGAGAATCTGGAGAAATCACTGCACATAAGCGATGATATTACAGACTTTTGATCCCTTAGGCGGTAGAGCATCAAAAACCGATATCAGTGTGTAAAGGATATCACCACATGGGCTTAGGAACACTTCATAAAACCACTTTCAGTAACTACAGTTGGTCGCTACATCTGTAAGTGCAAATTAAAACTATTAAATACTATGCAAAGCCAAACCCATTTATCAACAATATCCTGAAACGTAGCCGGCTTGGCTGGGCCCGAGCTTACCTAAGATGGACTGATGCAAAGTGGAAAAGTGTTCTGTGGTCTGACGAGTCCACATTTCAAATTATATTTGGAAACAGAGGATATTGTGTCCTCCAGAACAAAGAGGAAAATAATCATCCGAATTGTTATAGGTGCAAAGTTCAAAAGCCAGCATCTGTGATGGTATGGGGGTGTATTAGTGTCCAAGGCATGGGTAACTTACACATCTATGAAGGCACCATTAATGCTGAAAGGTCCATACAGGTTTTGGAGCAACATATGTTGTCATCCAAGCAACGTTATCATGGACGCCCCTGCTTATTTCAGCAAGACAAGTGTTACAATAGCGTGGCTTCGTAAAAAAAGAGTGCGGGTACTTTCCTGGCTCGCCTGCAGTCCAGACCTGTCTCCCTTCGAAAATGTGTGGCGCATTATGAGGCGTAAAATACGACAGCGGAGACCCTGGATTGTTGAACGACTGAAGCTCTACATAAAACAAGAATGGGAAAGAATTCCACTTTCAAAGCTTCAACAATTAGTTTCTTCAGTTCCCAAACGTTTATTGAGTGTTGTTAAAAGAAAAGGTGACGTAACACAGTGGTGAACATGTCCTTTCCCAACTACTGTGGCACGTGTTGCAGCCATGAAATTCTAAATTAATTATTATTTGCAAAAAAAATAAAGTTTATGAGTTTGAACATCAAATATCTTGTCTTTGTCGTGCATTCAATTGACAATGGGTTGAAAAGGATTTGCAAATCATTGTATTCTGTTTATATTTATATCTAACACAATTTCCCAACTCATATGGAAACGGGGTTTGTACATCCACAGTAAGAATGGGGTATCGTTCCCTCACAATTGCTTCAATGGCCCTTCTCACATCCAAACACATCCTATTATCTTTGTCTGGTTTTGGGATTATCACCACTGAGTTTAACCATGGGGTGGGGCCTTTGACCCTTTCTATAATGTCCAAACCAATCAAGTGCTTTATTTTATGGTCCACCGCTTCCCTGAGATTGTATGGTATACGTCTTAATGGCTGGACCACAGGCTTGACCGCTGGGTCTATGTATAGGCTAACCTGCTTGATGTTTAATTTACCTACACCCTTGAAAACATCTGGGTATTTCTGCATGAGTGTATCTTTGATGTCTGTCACCGCCGAGACAGTTTCAGGTCGCTGCGTTCTGGCCCTGTGACGCAGGTTGCGCAGGCTTAAGAAGCGTGGAGTGTCATCAGCATCAGGTGTGCAAATTACAGAGTGGGTGCAGCTTTGCACTAAGCTACACTTACACCAATGGAATCAAGGTGGAGGAAGAGTTTTGCCCGAGGATGTCGAAAGCTGAATACGTACCAAGAACTCACAAGTTTGGGACAGCCACTGTACCTTCTGTGCCGGTCTGCCCCAAATGGCAAATAAGTTGTTGGGAAATTTTCAGTTTACCAAGTCAGACACAGAATCATACCTCTAGAAGGCTTTAGATGTTTATTTGTTTTTAATCAAAGTTTATAACATTGTATCAGACTCAGTGGGACATGAGTCTGATACAAAATACACGTAGTTACCCAGTGTGTGTCTCCTTCTTCCTCTACGCAAAAGTGACAGTGGTTAATCTAGTCATCTACAAGTGCATGCCATAATAAAGGTTTGTTTTAAATGACTGCCTTGTATTGCTTATGTAAATAGCAATTCAGTAAATATATGAACCATATATTGCTAAATGTGTTTCTACTCACACAAAAACCATCGCACATGCACAGTATGATATCAAGAACTGGAAGAGATACCTGAATTTTCCAAAAGACACAACACAATTCCAACACATCTTGGAATTCCAAGATGGCGGCGCCCGGACGGGCTGCGTCCTCGAGGAGCTCTTGCTAAAGATGGAACATTTGGCAGAAATACCGGACAATTCCACAAACTATGGCTGGCTCACATCGTGGTCACTCCGTGATCACGTACGACCGCCAGACACTTTTGGATGTGGACATATCGGGCCGTTTTGGAATGATAGATGCGTGCGTGCTAAACATGCTAACTAGCATGGGAATACGTCGGCGCTACATCCAGCGGCCTGTGAAGCAGGGGAGTCTAGTAGCAGCGGGGGCCGTCTACGGAGCAGACGCCAGCGGTGTGATCGGAAACGCGGATGCCGAGCGGGGCTAAAAACAAAGCAGAAGGCTAATCCCCACAGAACACCACTTCCCTCCACCCTGAAGACGGATTTAAATGGAAAATGCGAGACTACTGGTCTGGGTAAGGAGTCAGTTAAATTAGAACAAGTTTTTTCTGCTTTGAGTGTTTCAGAGTTGGACATGTGTTTTACTGAGGTGGCTAACTATGATGCGTGCAGTTTATCAAAGCAACAAACAAACAATCGGAAAATTCCCGTTTCTGAGGTGGCTAACCATGATGCGTGCAGTTTATCAAAGCAAAAATCAAACAATCGGAAAATTCCTGTCGTATCAATTCCTAGATATGGTAGTAACTATACTAAATGCACTGGGCATAATAAACACAACATTATTAATATTGCTACTACGGATAATTTGATCAAAAACTCCCTAAAACAGCCCACTACCTATAATATAGGTTTTTTAAACATAAGATCATTGTCTCCTAAAACGTTATTAGTTAATGATATTATCAGAGACAACAATCTTAACGTCATCGGTCTCAGCGAAACCTGGCTTAAACCAAACGACTTTTTTGCGCTAAATGAGGCATGCCCTCCTAACTTTGCACATGCGCATATTGCCCGTCCGCTTAAAAGGGGTGGGGGGGGGGTCGCACTAATATACAACGAAAACTTTAACCTTAGTCCTAACATAAATGATAAATATAAATCGTTTGAGGTGCTTACTATGAGGTCTGTCACACCACTGCCTCTACACCTGGCTGTTATCTACCGCCCCCCAGGGCCCTATTCGGACTTTATCAATGAATTCTCAGAGTTCGTTGCTGATCTAGTGACACACGCCGATAATATAATCATAATGGGGGACTTTAATATCCATATGAATACCCCATCGGACCCACCGTGCGTAGCGCTCCAGACTGTAATTGATAGTTGTGGTCTCACACAAATAATAAATGAACCCACGCATCGCAACGGTAATACGATAGACCTAGTGCTTGTCAGGGGTATCACCGTTTCCAAAGTTACGATACTCCCGTATACTAAAGTATTGTCCGATCATTACCTTATAAGATTCGAGGTTCAGACGCATGTTCGTCAAACTAATAATAATAATAACTGCTATAGCAGCCGCAACATTAATACGGCCACAACGACAACTCTTGCTGACCTACTGCCCTCGGTAATGGCACCATTCCCAAAGTATGTGGGCTCTATTGATAACCTCACTAACAACTTTAACGACGCCCTGCGCGAAACCATTGATAACATAGCACCGCTAAAGTTAAAAAAGGCTCCAAAAAAGCGCACCCCGTGGTTTACAGAAGAAACTAGAGCTCAGAAATTATTATGTAGAAAGCTGGAACGCAAATGGCGCACGACTAAACTTGAGGTGCACCATCAAGCATGGAGTGATAGTTTAATAACTTATAAACGCATGCTTACCTTAGCTAAAGCTAAATATTACTGAAATCTCATCCACCGTAATAAAAACGATCCTAAATTTTTGTTTAGTACGGTAGCATCGCTAACCCAACAAGGGACCCCTTCCAGTAGCTCAACCCACTCAGCTGATGACTTTATGCAATTCTTTAGTAAGAAAATTGAAGTCATTAGAAAGGAGATTAAAGACAATGCGTCCCAGCTACAACGGGGTTCTATTAACATTGACACGATTGTATATACGGCGGATACTGCCCTCCAAAATAGTTTCTCTCGTTTTGAGGAAATAACATTAGAGGAATTGTTACAACGTGTAAATGGAATAAAACAGACAACATGTTTACTTGACCCTCTTCCTGGGAAACTGATCAAGGAGCTCTTTGTATTATTAGGTCCATCAGTGCTAAATATTATAAACGTATCACTCTCCTCGGGCACTGTTCCCCTTGCATTCAAAATAGCGGTTATTCATCCTCTTCTTAAAAGACCTAACCTCGATCCTGACCTCATGGTAAACTACCGACCGGTGTCTCACCTTCCCTTTATTTCAAAAATCCTTGAAAAAATTGTTGCGGAGCAGTTAAATGAACACTTAGCGTCTAACAATCCATGTGAAACCTTTCAATCCGGTTTCAGGGCAAATCACTCCACGGAGACAGCCCTCGCAAAAATGACTAATGATCTATTGCTAACGATGGATTCTGATGCGTCATCTATGTTGCTGCTCCTCGATCTTAGCGCTGCTTTCGATACCGTCGATCATAATATTTTATTAGAACGTATCAAAACACGAATTGGTATGTCAGACTTAGCCCTGTCTTGGTTTAACTCGTATCTTACTGATAGGATGCAGTGTGTCTCCCATAACAATGTGACCTCGGACTACGTTAAGGTAACGTGTGGAGTTCCCCAGGGTTCGGTCCTTGGCCCTGCACTCTTCAGCATCTACATGCTGCCGCTAGGTGACATCATACGCAAATACGGTATTAGCTTTCACTGTTATGCTGATGACACTCAACTCTACATGCCCCTAAAGCTGACCAACACGCCGGATTGTAGTCAGCTGGAGGCGTGTCTTAATGAAATTAAACAATGGATGTCCGCTAACTTTTTGCAACTCAACGCCAAAAAAACGGAATTGCTGATTATCGGTCCTGCTAGACACCGAACTCTATTTAATAATACAACTCTAACATTTGACAACCAAACAATTAAACAAGGCGACACGGTAAAGAATCTGGGTATTATCTTCGACCCAACTCTCTCCTTTGAGGCACACATTAAAAGCGTTACTAAAACGGCCTTCTTTCATCTCCGTAATATCGCTAAAATTCGCTCCATTCTGTCCACTAAAGACGCTGAGATCATTATCCATGCGTTTGTTACGTCTCGCCTCGACTACTGTAACGTATTATTTTCGGGTCTCCCCATGTCTAGCATTAAAAGATTACAGTTGGTACAAAATGCGGCTTCTAGACTTTTGACAAGAACAAGAAAGTTTGATCACATTACGCCTGTACTGGCTCACCTGCACTGGCTTCATGTGCACTTAAGATGTGACTTTAAGGTTTTACTACTTACGTATAAAATACTACACGGTCTAGCTCCATCCTATCTTGCCGATTGTATTGTACCATATGTCCCGGCAAGAAATCTGCGTTCAAAGGACTCCGGCTTATTAGTGATTCCCAAAGCCCAAAAAAAGTCTGCGGGCTATAGAGCGTTTTCCGTTCGGGCTCCAGTACTCTGGAATACCCTCCCGGTAACAGTTCGCGATGCCACCTCAGTAGAAACATTTAAGTCTCACCTTAAAACTCATTTGTATACTCTAGCCTTTAAATAGACTCCCTTTTTAGACCAGTTGATCCGCCGTTTCTTTTCTTTTTCTCCTATGTCCCACTCTCCCTTGTGGAGGGGGTCCGGTCCGACCCGGTGGCCATGTACTGCTCGCCTGTGTATCGGCTGGGGACATCTCTGCGCTGCTGATCCGCCTCCGCTTGTGACGGTTTCCTGCTGGCTCCGCTGTGAACAGGACTCTCGCTGCTGTGTTGGATCCGCTTTGGACTGGACTCTCGCGACTGTGTTGGATCCATTGTGGATTGAACTCTCACAGTATCATGTTAGACCCGCTCGACATCCATTGCTTTCCTCCTCTCTAAGGTTCTCATGGTCATCATTGTCACCGACGTCCCACTGGGTCATTATTGTCACCGATGTCCCACTGGGTGTGAGTTTTCCTTTCCTTGCCCTTATGTGGGCCTACCGAGGATGTCGTGGTGGTCTGTGCAGCCCTTTGAGACACTAGTGATTTAGGGCTATATAAGTAAACATTGATTGATTGATTGATTTGTTGTCGCAGGATGTTAACACCTTGTTCGGAACAATCGAATGTTATGGGCACAGCAGCTAACATGCACTCAGGAAACTGTAAATAGAAATTAAGGGAGGGAGAGTGTATTATGAAACAGTCATGTGTGATTACAATACTTGAAACCTCCAAGAACTGCAACGATATGTGTATTTATCCAAAAAAGGAAAATAGAGTGTTTGTGCAAAGGTCAACACTTTATCTTGCCCACATCGTGAATTATGTTCTGTCACCTACTCAACAGAGAGGTTGTCTTCTACACTGATGTCCAGCTATAAGATACATGTGACATCAAATTACAATTAAATCCAACTTTAATGTTAAGTTTGAAAAAAATCTATGTTTTTAAGAATTACATTGATTGATATTTGTGCAACTTACTGTGTACTCAGCAGATACTTCGGGTGGATACCTTTCCTCTGCCAAATTTTAGAAAAAAGGGGGAGTGTTTGGTTGTAACCTGCCGTTTGGTGCTCAGGCCAAACATGACAGCATTGTGTCCCACTCTTCTGGTCTCTGCTGGACAAGCTTTGACAGTGCTCTTTAAAGAGGACACAGAAATATTACAAACCCTGTTTCCATATGAGTCGGGAAATTGTGTTAGATGTAAATACAATGATTTGCAATCCTTTTTAACCCATATTCAATTGAATGCACTCCAAAGACAAGATATTTGATGTTCAAACACATAAACTTTATTTTTTTTGTAAACAATAATAACCTTAGAATTTCATGGCTGCAACACGTGCCAAAGTAGTTGGGAAAGGGCATGTTCACCACTGTGTTACATCACCTTTTCTTTTAACAACACTTAATAAACGTTTGAGAACTGAGGAAACTATTTGTTGAAGCTTTGAAAGTGGAATTCTTTTCCATTTTTGTTTTATGTAAAGCTTCAGTCGTTCAACAGTCCGGGGTCTCTGCTGTCGTATTTTACGCTTCGTAATGCGCCACACATTTTCGATGGGAGACAGGTCTGGACTGCAGGCGGGCCAGGAAAGTACCCGCACTCTTTTACTACGAAGCAACGCTGTTGTAACACGTGGATTGGCATTGTCTTGCTAAAATAAGCAGGCGCAGATGGCGCTTAGATGACAACATATGTTGTTCCAAAACCTGTATGTACCTTTCAGCATTAATGGTGCCTTCACAGATGTGTAAGTTACCCATGCCTTGGGCACTAATACACCCCCATACCATCACAGATGCTGGCTTTGAACTTTGCTCCTATAACAATCCGGATGGTTATTTTCCTCTTTGTTCCGGAGGACACCACGTCCCCAGCTTCCAAATATAATTTGAAATGTGGACTCGTCAGACCACAGAACACTTTTCCACTTTGCATCAGTCCATCTTAGATGAGTTCGGGCCCAGCTTTTTGATAAATGGGTTTTGATTTGCATAGCGGAATTTTAACTTGCACTTACAGATGTAGCGATCAACTGTAGTTACTGACAGTGGTTTTATGAAGTGTTCCTGAGCCCATGTGGTGATATCCTTTACACACTGATGTCGGTTTTTGATCCAGTACCGCCTGAGGGGTCAAAGGTCCGTATTATCGTCGCTTACGTGCAGTGATTTCTCCAGATTCTCTGAAACTTTTGATGATTCTACGGACTGTAGATGGTAAAATCCCTAAATGCCTTGCAATAGTGTCACAACCACTGGCTTGTTAGTGGCTGTAACATTAAGGGAGACCACACCGATTTGTACATTTTAGCCAACAGATCTTTTATTTACAACATGTATCAGTGATCAGTAATGTGAATTAACCAAGGAATGTATCAGTAAATGAGTGTTGTCCCAAAAGGGTGCAAGTGTGGTGCTAATCCCGGCCGTCGTTGCCGTGACCATACGGTCACCAAACGAATGTGCCTGTGGGACGAGAGAGAGAGCGAGCATGCTGATGGGAGGCCTTTTATAGGCCGCCCAATCAGCAGCCCTCTGAGATGTTGCACGTCTTCACAGACCAGCTCCACCTGCGGGTCGGAGGACCAAAGTGCCCCAAACACTAACCGGCAGAGCCGGGCATGACATCCCCCCCCCTTAAAAACAGAGACCCGTGTTAACTGGGTCTCTGAAGCACCATCAAAAAATAGAAAACAAAAAACTACAGTAGCCCCAGTAGCTATATTCTAGTCCCACTGATGCACCTCCGCTCCACCCCAGACCAACCAGAACCCAAACCATCCCAAACACCCTCCTTCCTCTCCGACCTTCCCTGCACCCAGCAAATCCTGGTACCCGGACAGCGACCTTTAAGGGAAACAGAGAAAAACCGCAGGTTAGGAGTGAGTGGAGATGATTAGACCTCCTGGTCCAGAGCCCGAAAGAGCGCATCAGCCATTACATTTTCCACCCCGCGAAAATGGCGGATCAACAGGTGGAATGGCTGCAGAAACAGTGCCCAGCGCAACAGGCGCTGGTTGGTGGACCCTTTGAAAGACTGCAGAAAAGTGAGAGGGTTGTGATCTGAGTAGACCACAATTGGATGGAGACCCCCTCCCACATAGACTTCAAAGTGTTGCAATGCCCAAATCAATGCTAATGCTTCCTTTTCAATCCCTGAATAATTAAATTGGTATTTGTTGAATTTTTTTGAAAAATAGCAAACCGGTCTGGCTACTCCATCATCATCAGCCTGCAGGAGGACCGCACCTGCTCCCACCTGGCTTGCATCCACCTGCAGCTGGAATGGCAGATCCAGTTTGGGTGCAGCCAGGACCGGAGCTGATGTTAACAAAAGCTTTGCATTCTGGAAAGCCTGCTGACACTCCTCCGACCAAATGAATTTGGCGCCACCCTTCAACAAATTGGTCAGAGGAGATACAACAGTTGAAAAATTGCAGCAAAAATTGCGGTAGTACCCGATCATACCCAAAAAGCGCATAGGTTCTTTCTTCGTCGCCGGCACAGGGAAATTATCAATAGCTGCCACCTTTGCGTTAACGGGCCGCACCATCCCCTGGCCGACTACTTTACCCAAATAGACGACTGTGGCACGCGCAAACTCGCATTTCGCTAAATTTACTGTGAGGTTTGCTGCCACCAACCTCTGGAAAAGCGCTCGAATGCGAGCCAAATGTTCGTCCCAACTGTCTGAATGACAAACGGCGTCGTCCAAATAAACCGCGCACCCCTGCAGCCCCCCAACGACCCTATTCATGAGCCGTTGGAAGGTTGCAGGAGCATTCCGCAAACCGAAGCTCATTCGAGTATACGAGTACAAACCGGAAGAGGTAATGAATGCAGATATCTCATGCGCTCTCTGCGTCAAAGGCACTTGATAGTAACCTTTCAATAAATTAAATTTGCTGACATAACGAGCACTCCCAACCTGATCCACACAGTCCTCGATACGTGGCAATGGAAAAGAATCTGGTCTAGTCACAGCATTTACTTTCCTATAATCCGTACAGAATCTATAGGTGTTATCTGACCTTTTTCACCAGTAGACATGGCGATGCCCAACTGGAGTAAGATGGCTTGGCGAGACCATGATCAAGCAGATACTGCACACTGTCCTCCATACTCTTCTGTTTATCGGGAGCCACTCGATAAAATCTTTGTCGTATTGGGCGGGCACCCTGTGTGTCAATGTCATGTTCAATTAGTGTGGTACAGGTTGGAGTGTCGGAAAACAAAGGCAAAAACTCAAAAATCAAATCCGACAACTGTTTACGCTGTACCTCACTTAAATGACCGAGGAGACTATCTAGCTCCTTTAACTGCTGAGTATTATCCAAGCGCCCGTGTAACACTGAATCATCAGGTGCGCGCACTTCATCCCAAGCTGCCACCTCCGGCCAGTTGAGCGGTTCCCCAACCCCAACGGCTAGACCCACTGGACTCGCAGCAATCCCACCCGCCTTGTCGGAACCTGCAGAGTGGTAAGGCTTGAGTAAATTCACATGACACAGTTGCTGTGATCGTTTACGATCAGGAGTTGACAGTAAATAATTGAGATCTGACACTTGGCTCATAACCGTAAATGGACCAGAGTATTTTGCTGTAAATGGTGACCCCGGAATGGGCAGCAAAGCTAAAACTTGATCACCTGGATTGAAAACTCTGATCTTCGCTTTACGGTCATAACGCAGCTTCATTTTCACCTGAGCTTTAGTCAAATGCTCGGTTGCCTCTTTCCATGCAAGCAACAGCCTACGACGAAAACCATCTACATACTCAGTGAAACTGACGGGAGTGTTCTGCAGATCCAGATTGGCATTTAAAACAGACAGTGAGGTCCGGACTTTGTGGCCAAAGACTAGGTCATTTGGACTAAAACCAGTGCTTTCTTGATCTACACCACGCGCAGACAACAAGAGCCATGGCAACGCCTCCTCCCAATCTCTCCGCATCTCAACACAGTAAGCGCGCAAGAGAGACTTCAACGTGGCATGCCAGCGCTCCAATGCCCCCTGACTCTGTGCGTGATACGCGCTGCTCAAATTGTGCTTCACCTGCATCGACTTCAACGCTGCAGCAAATGTTCTGGAGGTAAAGTTAGACTCTCTGTCGCTCTGAATTACCTTTGGAATGCCAAAGACAGAAATGACAAACATTTCAATATTGACCTTGTGGTAATTGTTCTCAAGGCATACGCTGCTGGATACCGAGTGGCCTGGCACATGATGGTAAAGAGGTACACACAACCAGATTTCGAAGGGGGTAGTGGACCTACACAATCAATAATGAGATGCTCAAATGGTGTGCCAACAGACGGGATAGGTTGAAGTGGTGCAGGTTTAATGGGAGTACTCTGTTTCGCAACCTGGCAAACATGACATGCTTTGACAAATCTAGATACATGGCGTTTCATCCGTGGCCAGTAAAAATGTTCCAAAAGACGTCGGTAGGTTTTCTTAACTCCAAAATGCCCAGACTCTGCTCCATGGGCTGTTCTCAAAATCAAATCACGGTATTTGTCAGGTACCATCACTTGAATCACCTGACCTGCCACTTCAGGATCAACACCTGGCAACCACGTATGCAGCAAAACGCCATTCTGAATGAAGTAACCCATCGTTGGATCAGTAGAAACTAAGGCAAAATATTTCTCAAAGCTCTGATCATTCTTTTGTGCCTCAATTAAATCTTGACATGACAGAGTTTCGGGCAGCTCAGGAACAAAAATAGGCACAGATTTGGACACATCCGACGATTGCGCCTGCGTGCGAGACATTGCCCTAGTCACAGCACAAGCAGTAACCACTTCTGGGAATTCTTGACAACACGCGTCTGGCTCCTCTACAGATAGCGGTACAGGTGTAACAACTGGAGGTGGAGAAACTAAACACCCACCCAAATTGTTCCCCAGAATTACATGGATATCCTGCATAGGCAGAGACGGTCTCACAGCAATAGTCACCTCCCCATTCACAAATCCTGAACACAAGTGAATTTTGTGCAACGGTACAGAAAATGACTGCATGTCTATTCCTCTAATCAAAATACATTTCCCAGTGTCAGATGCTGTGGAAAATGGCAAAACTGCTCCAGAAATGAAACTCTCAGATGCCCCAGTGTCTCTTAAGATTTTAACTGGAACTTTTTGTGTCTCTCCAACCAATGACACCCAGCCATCACTAATGAATGGAGCGAAATCAGACGCAGCTGACTCTACTGATTTTGTCTGCTCGTCTGACACAGATGCACCATCTTCAATCACTTGCTCACAATGAACTTCCAAACGAGGTAACGGTGTTAGATCAGAGACGCCAAAATCAACTGGATGCACAACAGAAACACACCCAGCTACCTTGGCATTAGATTTACGGCCTTTCAACAGCGGGCAGTCCTTTTTCCAATGTCCCTCCTGCAAACAGTAATGACATTTATCCATCGGGCTTGGGCGAGATTTGCTACTTCCATTATCAAATTTAGGAACATTACTGGAATTGCCATAATTGGATCGATTTGAACTACGACCATAACGAGGAGGAGAACGTTGTGGAGGAGAACGAGCAGGATCATAACGTTGGTGGCTATTATACCGTGGAGGACTGCTGTAAGGCTTACGTTTATGAGTCAACACAAAGGTATCAGCAAGCGAGGCTGCCTCCTCCACTAACTTTGCCTTTTGCTCATTAATGTAGGTTGCAATTCGATCTGGTACAATGTTCTTAAACTGCTCCAAAATCAACAAATCACGCAAATTTTCGTAAGTTGAGACAGACTCTGAAGTGAGCCACCGGTTAAAATAAGTACTCAACTCTCTTGCCACTTCAGCATGGGTCTGATTATCACGTTTACGCCAGTTTCTGAAACGTTGTCTGTAAGCTTCTGGATTCAGTTCATAACATTTCAAGACCGCTTTTTTCACCTCAGCATACTTGTGCCTATCAACAGGTGTTAATGCCAAGTATGCCTCCCGTGCGCGTCCTACTAGTACAGTTTGCAAAAGCACCGTTCTATCCTCTTCACTCCACTTTTTGTCAGAGGCCATCTGTTCAAACAGTGAGAAAAACACGTCTGGGTCACGTTCGTCAAACTTTGGAACATACTTTACCATGCTATCCATACTTGACCCGGACAGATTTCCACTAATCTTACCTTCTGACATTAGTTTCAAACGATCCTGTTCAATTTTAATTTTCTCAAGCTGTACTGTAAGGTCCATTTCACCTTTTTTCAAATCCATTTCTTTTTCAAATTTGAGTCTCTCCATATCTGCTTGCTGTTGCAATTCTCGTTCTAATTTGATTTTTTCCAGTTCAAAAAGACGTTCTTTGTCCTTAGCCTGTTGCGCCCACTCAAATTCAAGTGCCTTCATCTCTCTTTGTTGCTCAAAAGTCAGTATGCCTACCCTCTCTGACTGCATAGGCTCTGACATACCCTTCACATGAGCGTCACCACCTTTTCCTGAAGGCAAAATGCTCTGCTCACACAAAAACTCGTGAATGGAGTCACGCAAGGGTCCCTTCTTACCAGTTCTAATGGCTGATGACAATTCCATGCCATACTTTTCTGCCAATTGCAACAACTGTTCCTTATTAAGGGCAAACAACAATTTCTCAGATGGTGCTTCCACAAAAGCCTCCATCCTGCTCAACCCAGGCCGTCAGTACCAATCTGGCTACTGTACCAAACCAACAATGAAACTACTGAAAAAACAACCCAACCAAAAACTAGCTCTAATTACGCTAGGCTCTCTCTCTCCAACCAATCCAACCAGGTCTCTAAAACATTACAGTTATGTTAACACAGCAAACTAACCTCGGAGCATCCCCCTAAACATTTTCCCCCCACTAGACTAATCTATTTTCACACAGAGCCCGAGGACGAGGATCATTTACTCACCAATACCTGTGGAGACGTACCATCCCGACAAAGCCGATTCAGCCGTTTCTCCAAGGCGGTGCCCTCGCCCAGGCTCTGTGACAGCAGGAACCTAGAACCCGTACTAGATGGGGATAAAGGCGACAGCTCCTAAGAGGCTGAATGCAATGCTACAAACTGCAATGAAACTAAACCAAGATGGCTGGAACAAACAATTCAGTGTCTACCTACACTTGCACGGTCAAACAAAGCCTCAAAAGTACAAATCAGTAGATCCCCCAATTAACTAACTGATAACAGGCCCCAACTGACTATCAGCAGTTCACAATTAGTAACTGAGCTCTACTCACCTTCCTACGCTCCAAAAGCCAGTAGAAGGAATACTCAATACAAAGAGCTCTACGCACCTTCCTACGCTGCCATAGCCAGTAGAAGGAATTACCATAGCCTAAAGTTACTACCAAAGATCGGACGAGCCCCCATATGTCACAACCACTGGCTTGTTAGTGGCTGTAACATTAAGGGAGACCACACCGATTTGTACATTTTAGCCAACAGATCTTTTATTTACAACATGTATCAGTGATCAGTAATGTGAATTAACCAAGGAATGTATCAGTAAATGAGTGTTGTCCCAAAAGGGTGCAAGTGTGGTGCTAATCCCGGCCGTCGTTGCCGTGACCATACGGTCACCAAACGAATGTGCCTGTGGGACGAGAGAGAGAGCGAGCATGCTGATGGGAGGCCTTTTATAGGCCGCCCAATCAGCAGCCCTCTGAGATGTTGCACGTCTTCACAGACCAGCTCCACCTGCGGGTCGGAGGACCAAAGTGCCCCAAACACTAACCGGCAGAGCCGGGCATGACAATAGCTCGATGAGAAATGTTGTTCTAAAACTGTTTGACAATTTGCTTACAAAGTGGTGACCCTCGCCCCATCCTTGTTTGTGAATTAGTTAGCATTTCATGGAAGCTGTTTTTATACCCAATCATGGCACCCACCTGTTCCCAATTAGCCTGCGCACCTGTAGGATGTTCCAAATAAGTTTTTGATGAGCATTCCTCAATTTTATCAGTATTTATTGCCACCTTTCCCAACTTCTTTGTCACGTGTTGCTGGCATCAAATTCTGAAGTTAATGGTTAATTGCAAAAAAAAAAAAAGGTTTATCTGTTATGACACACGCTCAGTCTTCCTTGCCTTCATCTGCGGGAGCACTCGGCGGCTCCACTCTGAGTGCGTCCACACGTGCCACACCCAGACACGCCACCTCGCGCGCAGCGCGGACCGCTCACACACACAGCTGGAGACGATCACCAATCAAGACACCTGGCAGTGATTACGGACGACAGGATAAAGATTCCCGCCGCTGAACCCTCGTCGTTGGAACGTTGCTATTGCTTGCAGTAAGCCTCACATATCTGACTCTCACCAGCGATTTATTCCTGTGCTCGTTTTCCTCCTGCCTTGTTTGTGATCTCCTTTGTCTCTCCTTCCTTCCACAGCCCCTGTCTCCATTTCTGCTGCCATCCTCTCTGGAACCCTGATTTGCTCTCCTGGATCCCCGACACATTGCCTGGACTTTGGACGCTCTCTCCTGCCCCACGACCACGCTCGGACACCCGATTACTTTTGCCTTCTCCCTCTGATTTTGGACGCCACCATCCAACACGCACGACACCATTCTTTACGGTATTTCCATATGTTAATTCCAGCACATAGTTCACACTCAAACACATAGTAGCATACACATCCCACGTAATCATTAATTACTCAATAAATATTGAGTTGGACTTCCACTGTTGTGCCGTCTCCTTCCACCCGTCTTCGCCTTAACAGAACGTTCCAACCAAGATGGAACCAGACGGAGCAGCACACCCCCCACCCGGTAGGCGGACCCATACTCCTCCTCCTAGAGACCCACCTTCCATTCAGGCTCTCCTCCGACAACATCAGACCCGATTTACCACCTTGGAGGACAAACTTGACGTGGCGTTCGCTAGTCTGCTAGCAAGATTGGACAACCTCAGTTCAGGTCAGGTGACACTCCCCACACCCGTTTCGAACTCCTCTGAGGCACCCGCCACCGAAGGACCGGCTGTCTCTCGCGAACCCAAGATAGCCAGCCCTAAGACTTTTGAGGGAGATTTTGAGCTTTGTCGAGGCTTCTTGGTTCAATGCGAATTTATTTTTCAACACCAACCTTCTCGCTATGCTAATGATGGGGCCAAAATAGCCTTTATGTTTTCCCTGTTTTCTGGTCCTGCCCTTAAATGGGCTACTTCCGCTCTTAGCAAGTCTTCAGGACTGAACTCTAATTATTCTGCATTTCGTAAGGAGTTTTTGACCGTTTTTGACCATCCTGCGGATGGCAGAGATGCCGCGGCTAGGCTTCATTCCCTCAGACAGGGTCGCCGTTCCGTAGCTAATTATACCCTAGAATTCCGCACTTTGGCAGCTGAGAGCGGGTGGGACGATAGGGCTCTTTTGAGTCCCTACAGAAGAGGGCTGAATGAGACCATAAAGGATGGGTTGATGCGAGACAGGCCTTCTTCTTGTGGCGAGCTAATCAAACTAGCCCTCTTGTTCGATCAGCGACTGTCAGAAAGAGAAGCTGAGAGGGAGAGCGACTTTGGCAGAACCATTGCAGCAAGAGTGCCCAGTTCTACCAGCCGGAACATCACAGGACAGACTGCCACAATTAGTCCAGATCCTAGCCCTACACCAGAACCCATGCAGATAGGGAGATCTCGACTCTCCTTTGAGGAATGGGAACAGAGGTTCCAACAACGTCTTTGTCTCTACTGTGGTTTGGCGGACCATCATATTCGCAACTGCCCCTCTCGGCCAAAAGATCAGGCTCACCAATCACAGGGATATTGGTGAGCCATACTACAATCCCCACAACTTCTTCCAGGCAGGCTCCGAGTACTTTGTTCCCTGCTACCTTGACTTGGGAGGATAGGACATTATCTGTGGAGGCATATGTGGACTCTGGAGCCGACGAAAGTTTCCTCGACTTCAGGTATGCCACAGAATCGGGTATTCCATTAATTCCTTTAGAGACTTTTGTTTCAGCCCAAGCCTTAGATGGTCACCCGTTAGGACCAATCAAACATCGCACTAAGCCATTATCCCTCACTCTTTCTGGTAACCATACAGAGACCATCAGTTTCTGGGTCCTGAACGCCCCTGTGACACCACTTGTCCTCGGTCGATCCTGGTTGAATCTGCATGATCCCCACATTTCCTGGTCCACCGATAAGATACTGGCCTGGAGCGACTACTGTCATGCTAATTGTCTCAGTTCTGCTGTTTCACGTTCCGAAGGACCCAGATTGATACCTTCCCCCGTTGACCTGTCTCTAATCCCGGAGATATATCATGACCTAGCCCCCGTCCTCAGTAAGGATCAAGCCTTGTCACTTCCACCCCACCGACCATACGACTGCCCTATTGATCTGATTCCCAATGCAGTTCTTCCTTCCAGCCGGCTATATAACCTTTCCCTCCCTGAGAAGCAAGCAATGAGGGACTACATCTCCGAGTCCCTAGCCTCTGGTATAATCAGACCCTCCAAGTCCCCAGTGGCCGCTGGGTTTTTCTTTGTCAGCAAGAAGGATGGATCCCTCCGGCAATGTATTGATTACCGTCAACTTAACAGTATCACTGTAAAGAATAAATACCCGTTACCACTACTCAATTCATCTTTTGAACCCCTCACGCCGGCTGCCATCTTTACTAAATTGGATTTACGCAACGCTTATCATCTGGTACGAATCAGGGAGAGGGATGAGTGAAAGACTGCCTTCAATACTCACTTAGGTCATTTTGAGTATAAGGTCATGCCCTTTGGTCTGACCAATGCTCCTGCGGTTTTCCAAACACTTGTTAACGACATCCTCACATACATGATTGACCGTTTTGTTGTGGTTTACCTGGATGACATCCTGATCTTCTCCAAGAACCTGCAGGAGCACCAACAGCACGTCCGGCTTGTCTTACAACGTCTTCTGGAGAACCGTCTGTTCGTCAAAGCCGAAAAATGTGAGTTCCATTCCTCTTCTGTAGACTTTTTGGGATTTGTTATTGAAAAAGGACATATTAAGGCTGATCCAAAGAAAGTGAAGGCCGTGGTGGACTGGCCTCAACCCTCAACTCGCACTGAGTTGCGACGCTTCCTTGGATTTGCCGGTTTCTACAGACGGTTCATCAAGGACTTTAGTAAGTTGGCCGCACCTCTTCATGCACTTACCTCTACCAATGTCCCCTTTCAGTGGAACCGTGATGCAGGAATGGCGTTCTGGAGCCTCAAAAGATGTTTCATCTCTGCACCCATCCTTGTTTATCCGGACCCAGACCTTCCGTTCATTGTTGAGGTGGACGCCTCCGACTCGGGTATAGGTGCAGTTCTGTCCCAACGCTCCAAGCAGGATAACAAGGTCCACCCATGTGCTTTCTTCTCCCGACGTTTATCCTCGGCTGAACGCAATTATGATGCTGGAAATCGGGAATTGCTCGCGGTACACGAGGCATTGAAGGAGTGGAGACATTGGCTAGAGGGAGCTAAACATCAATTCCAGGTCCTCACGGACCACCGCAACTTGTTACATGTCCGGGCGGCAAAAAGATTGAACGACAGACAGGCACGATGGTCTCAACTATTTAGTCACTTTGATTATATTCTTTCTTTCAGACCGGGCTCCCGTAATACAAAGGCTGATGCCCTCTCCCGTCAGTTCTCGGAGGAGAGAATTGACGATGCCCCGAAGGAGACTATCATACCTCTCTCCAAAATTATCGGCATGGTCACATGGGAAGTGGAGAGACTGGTCAAGGAAGCCCTAAAGGTTAGTCCGGGACCCAAGGGAGGACCTCCCAACAAACTATTCGTTCCTCGTGACCTGCGACCTCGAGTTCTGGACTGGGGACACTCGATTTTTGTTTACCTGCCATCCGGGATTTCAGCGTACCCTATCCTTCATCTGCCGGCGGTTCTGGTGGCCATCCATGGCCAATGATACCCATGAGTTCATTTCTGCTTGTACCACTTGTGCCCGTAATAAGCCTTCCCACAGACCGCCTGCAGGACTATTGCTCCCCCTACCTGTTCCCAGTCGCCCATGGTCACACATATCTCTGGACTTCATCACTGGCTTCCCACCTTCCCAAGGTAACACCACTATTCTCACCATTATTGACCGTTTTTCTAAAGCCGCACACTTCATTCCGCTACCCAAACTTCCATCTTCTTCCGAGACTGCTGATCTTCTCACAAATCATATTGTCAGACTTCACGGAATTCCTGTGGACATAGTCTCGGACCGTGGTCCCCAGTTCACCTCCCGGGTGCGGCAGAACTTTTGCAAGGGAATCGGGGCCACGGTCAGTCTTACCTCGGGTTACCACCCTCAGAGCAACGGTCAAGCGGAAAGAGCCAATCAAAGTGTTGAGACCATGCTACGTTGTATCTCCGCCAGACAACCATCCTCTTGGTGCAAGTTTCTGCCTTGGGTTGAATTTGCTCATAATTCTTTGAAGAGTTCAGCGACCGGATTGTCACCTTTTGAGTGCTCCTTAGGTTACCAACCACCTATGTTTCATCAACAGGAAATTGAAGCTGCAGTTCCCTCTCCCCATAAACACATCAAGAGATGCCAGCAAATTTGGAAAGTCCCTTATTAAATCCGCTGAAAGAATGTGCCGCAGTGCTAATCATCGACGCATCCCGGCTCCCTCGTATTCACCGGGTCAACAAGTTCTTCTACGAACTAAAGATCTTCATCTTGAGGTACCGTCTCGTAAACTTGCACCCCGATTTGTAGGCCCATACACCATTGAGGCCATAATAAACCCTGCTGCTGTTAAACTTTCCTTACCTCCTTCAGTCAAATGACATCCCGTGGTCCATGTTTCCCAGATCAAACCAGTTGTTACTTCCCCCCTCTCTGCTCCCAAACCCACCCCACCCCCTCCCAGGATTTTGGACAATTGTGACCCCGTTTGGACCGTTAAAGAGATTCTCGGGGTCCGTCGACAAGGTAGGGGGTTAGTTTATTTAGTTGATTGGGAGGGTTATGGGCCTGAAGATAGGTCTTGGGTCCCTGCCTCCTACCTTGCTGACCCATCGCTGCTTGAGGATTTCTATCGGGCCAACCCAGGAGCTCTTCGGCGCTCGTCGGGGGTCTCGCATAAGTGGGGGGGGCACTGTTATGACACACGCTCAGTCTTCCCTGCCTTCATCTGCGGGAGCACTCGGCGGCTCCACTCTGAGTGCGTCCACACGTGCCACACCCAGACACGCCACCTCGCGCGCAGCGCGGACCGCTCACACACACAGCTGGAGACGATCACCAATCAAGACACCTGGCAGTGATTACGGACGACAGGATAAAGATTCCCGCCGCTGAACCCTCGTCGTTGGAACGTTGCTATTGCTTGCAGTAAGCCTCACGTATCTGACTCTCACCAGCGATTTATTCCTGTGCTCGTTTTCCTCCTGCCTTGTTTGTGATCTCCTTCGTCTCTCCTTCCTTCCACAGCCCCTGTCTCCATCCCTGCTGCCATCCTCTCTGGAACCCTGATTTGCTCTCCTGGATCCCCGACACATTGCCTGGACTTTGGACGCTCTCTCCTGCCCCACGACCACGCTCGGACACCGGATTACTTTTGCCTTCTCCCTCTGGTTTTGGACGCCACCATCCAACACGCACGACAACATTCTTTACGGTATTTCCATATGTTAATTCCAGCACATAGTTCACACTCAAACACATAGTAGCATACACATCCCACGTAATCATTAATTACTCAATAAATATTGAGTTGGACTTCCACTGTTGTGCCGTCTCCTTCCACCCGTCTTCGCCTTAACATTATCAGTTTGAACATCACATATGTTGTCTTTGTAGCATATTCAACTGAATATGGGTTGAAAATGATTTTGCAAATCATTGTATTCCGTTTATATTTACATCTAACAAAATTTCCCAACTCATATGGAAACGGGGTTTGTACATGGAATGTCATTGAAATACTGCCTTCATGTATTTTTGACACTGCGCATCTACAAACTGGAAACAAATTATACCTTTGTATCATCCCATTCATCTTTTCCACCAAGCCATTAGTTTGTGGATGGTAAGGAGCACAAATACTTATTTTGATATTCAGCTTCAAGCAGATATTTTTATTTATCTGTTTAATAAAATTTTAAATCATTAACAGGTTTTAAAACACCTTTCAGTAAATTTTGTCACTTTAAACATGGATGCTATTTTTTGTACTGTACTTACTTCATTAATAAATTCTCCCCCTTGATCAGTTAAAATCCATTTGGGGGCTTAAAACTGATTAAGAAGAATTGAGGATACACCCTGTAATCTCCTCTGCACACTTAGATGTTAGGGCATATGCCTGAGGCCACTTGGTCATGTAGTCTATCAGTACACATTTGTACTGATTGCCATTGGTGGTCTTCCTCAGTTTATCCACCAAATCCATGCCAACCAGTTCAAAAGGCTGGGAAACTTTAAAAAAAAAAAAAAATATATATATATATATATATATATATATATATTTAAATATTGTGAAGTACGGATCCAAACCAACCTCCCAGAGACAGTTCTGCCAAGTTTCAAATGCAGCAGCATTGTTTTATTCAGTCACTTTTCTGAAAACCAGTTAACTTAAATTCTTCCCTATTTGGGCTTTGCTTTAAACAAACAAATTATCAAATTTTTTCTGCCTTGATCAGGACTCCAAAATTGCCTAGAACACAGGGCAGAGAAATCTCTGATCAGCATGAAGTTCAATAAATCACAGCATTCAATAAATACAATGTATTACACATTCAATAGACTAATCTACAAACTACATTTCAGTGGAGCTACACACTTACACAAGACCTTTCCGAACAGGAAGCCAGCCACACAATCAATCAGACACTTAGGTACTTTTTAAGTAAACACAGTGATTGCCAACCTGACACAGCTGCCTTGGTGCACTCGGCCACACATCGACCTGTTAAAGAATTGAATTAGTGATGTACTTGCCTTCAATGACCAGGCCCAGAGGTTGGCGTAGTTTGATCGCCTGATGCATACTTTAACCGTGATGGCTGGCCCTCTGCCTAGTCTCACCTGTTTGGGAGTATTGTGATGCTCCACATGCCCCCCCCCCCCCAGGGATGAGGAGCTTCCTGTTCCTCATCGTAATAGCGGTGGGACATCGCGTCGGCATGGTGGATTTCTTCTCTGGGGCGGTGCTCGAACGTGAACTTAATATTTTGCAGTTCCAGGAACCAGCGGGTCACCCAATCGTTGCTGTCCTTATTGGTGGCCATCCATTTGAGAGGGGCGTGGTCGGTCACCAGAGTGAAATGCCTTCCCCATAGGTAATACCTGAGATGGTGGATGGCCCACTTCACAGCAAGACATTTCTTCTTCACGGTAGAGTAATTTTGCTCGTGCTTCAGCAGTTTTCGGCGAATGAAGGTTACTGGATATTTTATCTGCCCCAACCAGTTGGACTAGGACTGCCCCAATCCCAGTGCCAGAGGCATCTGTGTGGAGGACGAATGGTTTTGTGAAGTCGGGTGCTACAAGGACGGGTTCCTCACACAGAGCATGCTTTAACTTCTCGAGGACAGCCTCCAGGTGTTCCAGATGGTAGGCCCAGGTGGCGCTGTGGACCGCGATATCATCAAGGTAGGCGGACGCATAGGCTTGGTGAGGATAGAGGATTCGGTCCATCATGCCTTGGAAGGTCGCAGGGGCCCCGTGGACGCCAAAGGGGATGACTGTGTACTGGAATAAGTCGTCTGGAGTTGAGAAGGTTGTCTTGGGTTTGGCTCCCAGGGTCAGGGGCACCTGCCAATAACCCTTGGTCAAGTCTAGGGTGCTGACGAAGCGGGCAGGTCTGAGGCGTTCCCTCAGCTCATCCGATCTAGGCATGGGCTATGCATCGAAGGTGGATACGTCGTTTAGTTTGCGGAAGTCATTGCAAAACCTCAAGGAGCCATATGGTTTAGGGACTATGACGATAGGACTGGACCAAGGGCTGTAGAATTCCTCAATGACGCCTAGGTCAGGCATCTTATTTACCTAATTCTCTTATCGTTTCCCTACGCGCTTCTGGGACCCTGTTTGGTCGTTGCCTGACCACCTCCCTGGGCGGGGTCTCTATGTCATGTTCTATGACATGGGTGCGCCCGGGCATCTCTGCAAAAATGTCCCGGTACTGGCCCAAGAGCTCCTGGACCTCTTGGACTTGTGCTGGGCCAAGGTCCACGCCTACGTTGATGGCGGGTTTCTGGACAGAGAGGTCCATTAGAAGGGCAGGGCTAGGCAAAGGTGCAGCAGTGTGCCACCTTTTCAATACATTCACATGGTACAGCTGCAAACCTTTCCTCCGTCATGGTTGCTTAACACGGTAGTTGGCGCCCACCACTCGCTCCGCGATCTCGTAAGTTCAATGCCACTTAGCCAAGAATTTGCACTCTGCCTCCGGGATCAATACCAAGACAAGGTCACCCACCTTAAACTCACAGAGACGGGCACACTTGGTATGTCCGTGCTTGGGCTGCTTGAGCCTTCTCCATATGGTCCTGGACCAGTGGCAACACCCTTCTTGCTCTCTCCTGTAAATGTTTCACGTGTTCTATAACGTTCTGGCTGTGGCTGGGCCACAGGCTTGACCGCTGGGTCTATGTATAGGCTAACCTGCTTGATGTTTAATTTACCTACACCCTTGAAAACATCTGTTACGCTCCTTCTCGCAAGCTCATGCACACAAAAACACACAAAGGCATCGACAATTGTCTAAGCGCACCTGACGCATCACAGATTTGTACTGAACAGAACTCTTAACATCACAAATAACATGATGGTGGTTATAATGGCAAGTAAACAAAGCTTCATCTATCGATGATTATTCACCTCCAGCCCGGAAGAAGAAACTGTTGCAGCATGCATACACACTGCACCACAAAGGCGGCACGTGTATTGAAGACTAGTAGGGGTGTGCATCTCTACCTTAAAACGCGATTCGATACAAATATTGATACATGGGTTACGATACGATTCACAAACAATACTTTCCGTAAATTACGATTCAATTCGGTACGATTCGATGCAATTCGACGCAGATGGAAGCTCTGCATGGTGAAAAGAAAAATTAAATGTATTATGTATCATGTTAGAACGTCTTGTGTTTATTTTCTAAAAAACACATACAAAATCAATCATTCAATCAATCAAAGTTAATTTATATAGCCCTGAATCACAAGTGTCTCAAGGGGCTGAACAAGCCACAATGACATCCTCGGCTCACATCAGGGCAAGAAAAAAACTCAACCCAAGGGGATACGATGGGAAACCTTGGAGGGGACCGCAGATGTGGGGCTTTTTTTGAGCTCTAGGAATCACCAATAAGCCGGAGTTCTTAGCACGCAGATTTCTTGCCGGGCAATGTGGTATAAAAAAGATCATACTTCAAAGTGGTTTTACCATATACTGTAGATATGTTAATAATATGAATTCTAAATGAAAAAACTAACACTATCAAAAATCACACCAGCAAACACGCAAAACGCATCTATTGAATTTGTCAGTCCCTTGACTTACCTAGCATGCAGGTGTGATGAAACACAAGTAGGGGATTTTATTTGTTAATGCTTCATTGCCATGCAAGTCTTATAGTGTTTTATTGCTGTGGATTTTAATTGCATGTTTTTACACTTTTGAATTTAATTGTATTTTTAATTGCATGTTTTTACATTTTAGAATTTGATTGTATTAATTGCATGTTTTTACACTTTGGAATTCGTCTTTTTAAGTGGATGTTTTTACTCCTTGTGGACTTTGCTGGCATTTTAAGACATTGCCCCTTTTTAGCTTGTTGCCCCTAACAACCCAAGTGCCCAATCAAACGGCACGGGAAATTGGACGCACCTGTGAAGCCTCAGGACTGCACATTTAAAAGGAGAACAGGCAGAGGAAGCGGAGAGAGGGTCGACGGAGCGATTCGGCAGGCTTTGCCAGGAGCGGGGAAGAATCGACAGGCTTTGCCAACAGCGACCGGGTGGACGCACGCAGGCTGGGAAGGAACCCCCCGGACAACACAGCAGACCCCGCAGGCTACCGGAGCGAACCCAAAGAAACCCACAACACGCAGAGTAAGTAAGTGCCGTGTATTGTGGATCTGTGGGGACATCCAACTGCCTTGAGCTGTGGGCTTGCGGGCTCGTGCGTCGTACGCTGGCTGTGTGGTTCTGTGGACAGGGGGCGATTTGGACCCAGGGACCTGCGGTTACCCCCGGAAGCGACCAGGAGGCGGAGCGGGACGGGTACGGCCACGTAGGTCCCGCGAGTGACCGGAGACTGGCAAGGAGAGTGGGCGTACCCAATATTTTGATGCGGAACTACAGCAAAGGCAGAGGAAACCCTGCCTTCTGTGTAAGTGTGACGTCAGCCCGGATAGCGTCTCCGTGGTTTTAGATGATTTTATCCCCATGGCCTGCCTCCGTTTTAATTTTGTGTGCAGGAGGACGCCGTGGAAGTGGGCAAAACCACTGCGTCTGTCGTGACTGTACCCTCGCCCATCACATTGGCTTCCAATTGGTATTTTAGTGTTGACAACTTGACTGTTTTTTTGATTGTATTGTAATAAATTGTGAACGAGTAGAATCATCTTCCCTTGTTTTGGATAGCTGCTCTCACTACATTGGGTTCTTAATATTTATATTGGTTTTAAGCAACATTTTTATTGGATTTTAAGATTTTACCACTAGGGTCCATCACACAGGTATAACATACTAAAAGGATGTTGTTGTATAGACCTGTGATTCTCAAACTGTGGGGCTCCATCTCGTGGTATGCCAAAGAATCACTTGATTCTGAAACCCACTACTACCGACCACGCAGTCTGGTAGTTTATATATTAATGATGAAATATTAACATTGCAACACATGCCAATACGACCGGTTTAGTTTACTAAATTGCAATTTTAAATTTCCCGCGGAGTTTCTTGTTGAAAACGTCACGGAATGATGACGCGTGCGCGTGACGTCACGGACTGTCAGGAAATACTCGCCCAGCCCTATTTGTGGCCAAAAGTCGTCTCTTTTCATCGCGCAATTAAACAGTATTCTGGACATCTGTGTTGCTGAATCTTTTGCAATTTGTTCAATTAATAATGGAGAAGTCAAAGTAGAAAGATGGAGTTGGGAAGCTTTAGCCTTTAGCCACACAAACACACGGGGATTCCTCGTTTAAAATTATCGGAGGTGAAGCTTTACTATGGATCAGAGCGGTCAAGCGAACATGGTTCCCGACCACTTGTCAACCGGCAGGTTTCGGTGGGAAAATTGTGGTAAAAAGTCGCCTCTTACCGGATATCAGCTGAGCTTGCGCCGTCCACGCAGCTGCCGTCGACTTTCCTCAGAGACTGGCATCAAGACACCCGTGGACACACCCCTCCGACTATCAGGTACTATTTAATCTCACTAAAACACTGGCAACACAATAGAAAGATAAGGGATTTCCCAGAATTATCCTAGTAAATGTGTCTAAAAACATCTGAATCCGTCCCAATGCAATCGCCTTTTTTTTTAAACTTTATTTTTTTATTTTTTTGTAGTCCTTCGCCATCAATATCATCATCCACGAATCTTTCATCCTCGCTCAAATAAATGGGAGAATTGTCGTTTTCTCGGTCCGAATAGCTCTTGCTGCTGGAGGCTCACATTATAAACAATGTGAGGACGTCAGGAGCCCTCAGCCTTGTGACGTCATTGTCTGTGACTTCTGGTAAAGGCGAGGCTTTTTTATCAGCAACAAAAGTTGCGAACTTTATCGTCGCTGTTCTCTACTAAATCCTTTCAGCAAAAACATGGCAATATCGCGAAATGATCAAGTATGACACATAGAATGGACCTGCAATCCCCGTTTAAATAAAAAAAATGTCATTTCACTAGGCCTTTAAAGTACAGTGTTTTATTTTCCTATATCTAAACACATTGTTACTGTATATGTTGCACTGGCCAAAAAATTATATATACTTGTTAAATAAAACCCCTGCCTTGTTTTTAATAAACACTTGGTAAAAAAAAAGTTTGAAAACTACTGGTATTGACGATATGTGCAATATTTTTTATATTTACCATATCATGCAAACATGGTGACACGCACACACATTTTGCGTTCCTCGGCTGTCTTTGCGGCACAAGCAGCCGTGTGTGCAACTGTCGGTTTGCATGTACTTTCCAGAAATAAATTAAACGCAAAATAGTGCTCCCAAAACAGTGATGAATGTTGATAAATCACATGGCGTGTGCTAAATAATTATATTTACATTGTCTCCTCAGAGTATTGTAGTTGATATGCAATTTGCACACGTTTGAAGATCAGTTTTGGGTGTGCTATCAAGTTTGCATGTTTAACTGCACACAAATCTTTAGCAAATCAGGCCTCTGTTCTGATCAGGTGCGGAAACAGCAGTGGTAAATTGTTGCTAATTTACACAGTTAATAGTCTATGTTTAGCAGTATTTAACATCAGTTTCTGCAGATTAATTGTTACCTTAAAAATCGATTTTAAAAAAATCCCTTTCCCTGTACCTTTTGTTGTTCTTTTGGATGTTTTTTTATCCAGGGTTTGCATTTTTGTACAGAAACCTATGGAGTTCTGAGTGTGTTTGTGTGAGTCATGGCGTGTGTGACCAAGAGCAGCACAGGTAAAGAGCCATTTGATGAATGGATGATAAGCGATTATGTGTGCTTTCACATTCAAGCAGGAACCAAACGCAACATCAAGACATAGCCTGTCAAGCTCAGAGATAAACATCTACAATTGTTCTCACAGGAGGTTTCCTTACAGGCGGGGTGAAAAATATGAGTGCAGTGATGAGATGTTTGATGTTCACATCTTTGAATCGTTAAAAAGGCAGCTTTTGGAATATATTGTTTTTTTGTCGTGGTGTAGCTGCAGCTTTGTCTCACTGCAACAAAACTTAAAAGCTCACTTGAATAATTGAACCATCTGGGTGCTGCTTTTTTTTCTGCGTAATGAGGCGTGTAGTATGTGGGCATACTGCAGCGGTCAGGGTGAAGACTTGCACTAAAGAACAGGATTTTACACCATGTCTTTCCTTTAACTACAGTGTTTGAGAGGACGCTCCCTCCTTATAGATGAATAACCGATTGATCCTGTGATGAAAATAAGACGTACGGCACCTAGTTGGTTTCCATATGGCAGCAATGCTGGATAATGACTGTAATTACCTCCAATGTTTGCACGCTGGACCATTTACTTTGCCAGCTGTATTTGCTGAACCATCTGCTGGCCATCAAACACGCACTGACTCTGCCTTTTGGCCACCCGCGGGCACGAAGCTATCTTACAAAAAGGAAGGGCAGCGATGCCTCTTCCTGCACTCCTAGAGTATTTATTTATTTACCCGTTGATCTTTTCATGAAATGCCATCTCTTCATGACTTAATCGACTTTTCAGTCCCATTGGAATGAAGTGAGTTCATCTTTAATAAAAAAGAGGTGACTTTGCCGTCTGCGGCTGCAGGAATCAAAGTCCCACGGCAAATCATATTTGGGCATAAATCACCATTAATAAGTATACTATGTGGTATTAGTACTGTAGGGTGACCTTAAAGGGACTGTGTAGGATTAAAGTGTCCGGCGAAAATCATTTGGATGGAAATTAAGCTGTTTACATCTAATTCCATTGTAACTTAAAGGCCTACTGAAATGAGATTTTCTTATTTAAACGAGGATAGCAGATCCATTCTATGTGTCATACTTGATCATGTCGCGATATTGCCATACTTTTGCTGAACGGCTTTAGTAGAGAACATCCACGATAAAGTTCGCAACTTTTGCTTGCTAACACAAAATCCCTGCCTCTACCGGAAGTCGCAGACGATGACGTCACACTTTGATGGCTCCTCACATAATCACATTGTTTCTACTGGGAGCCTCCAACAAAAACAGCTATTCGGACCGAGAAAACGACAATTTCCCCATTGATTTGAGCGAGGATGAAAGATTCGTGTTTGAGGATAGTGATAGCGACGGACTAGAAAAAAAGAAAAAAAAACGCGATAGCATTGGGACGGATTCTGATGTTTTTAGACACATTTACCAGGATAATTCTGGGAAATCCCTTATCTTTCTATTGTGTTGCTAGTGTTTTAGTGAGTTTAACAGTACCTGATAGTCGGAGGTGTGTGTCCACGGGTGTGTTGACGCGCAGTGTCTCAGGGAAGTCGACGGCAGCTTTATGGGCGGCACAAGCTCAGCTGATCTCCGGTAAGAAGCGACTTTTTACCACAATTTTCTCACCGAAACCTGCTGGTTGACATTCGGTTGGGATCCATGTTCGCTGTGATCCATAGTAAAGTTTCACCTCCGTGAATTTTAAACAAGGAATCACCGTGTGTTTGTGTGGCTAAAAGCTAAAGCTTCCCAACTCCATATTTGTACTTTGACTTCTCCAATATTACAAATTGCAAAGGATTCAGCAACACAGATCTCCAAAACACTGTGAAATTATGCTGTTAAAGCAGACGACTTTTATCTGTGTGTGTGTGTGTGCAGCGCTCATATTCCCTAAACGCCCGTGACGTCATCATTACGCGACGTTTTCAAGAAAAAACTCCCTGGAAATTTTAAATTGCAATTTAGTAAACTAAAAAGGCCGTATTGGCATGTGTTGCAATGTTAATATTTCATTGTTGATATATAAACTATCAGACTGCGTGGTGGGTAGTAGTGGGTTTCAGTAGGCCTTTAATCTTCCAAAGGATTAGGTTCAAAAATCTATTTGGTGTAGTGTTGTCCCGATACCAATATTTTGTTACTGGTACCGATACAAATATTATTTTTGATACTTTTCGAAATAGAGTGGACCACAAAAAATGGCAATATTGGCTTTATTTTAACAAAAATAATCCATCAATTTCTACAGCTTATTCCCTTTGGGGTTGGGGGGTGGGGGGGTGCTGGTGCCTATCTCAGCTACAATCGGCGGAAGGCTTTACACCCTGGACAAGTCGCCACCTGATCGCAGAAAAAAAAATCTTAGGGCACATTAAACATATGTTTCTTATTTTAAGTCTGTCCATAAAAAAAATGGTGAACATACAAGACAACTTGTCTTTTAGTAGTAAATAAACAAACAAAGGCTCCTAATTTAGCCTGCTGACATATGCAGTAACATATTGTGTCATTTATCATTCTATTTTTTTGTCAATATTATTAAGGATAAGCTATACAAATGAGTTATTAATCTACTTGTTCATTTACTGTTAATATTTTCTTACTTTCTCTTTTAACATGTTCTGTTTACACTTCTGTTAAAATGTAATAATCATTTATTCTTTTGTTCTTTGGATGCTTTAAACTAGTCTTGGATGATACCACAAATGTAGGTATCAATCCGATACCAAGTCGTTACAGGATCATACATTGGTCATGTTCAAAGTCCTCCTGTGTCCAGGGACATATTTCCTGAGTTTACAATATAAACATAATAAATATTTTTAAAAAACAAAAAAAGATGTATTTGGTATCATAACAGTGGATATCAGGTGTAGATCCACCAATGCCGTTTGTTTATACATTGTGACGCCCGTGAGCTACGGTGTGTAGTGAAACATGTTTAGCTATTCCTTGTCCTGCAGGGATGATGCTTGAAATAAACTTACTTTATTTGGTGCCATGGAGGCGAGAATTAGTGATTTAGAAGTAGCTAAAACACTGCCGACTGGGGCTGGACTTTAGCCGCTAGCGAGCGAGCCATGTTTTAAAGCATCTCTCTCTGAGGGCGTTTCGATATATTTTCAAGCCAAAATATGTCTGTTCTCCTTTTTCTGTCCATACACTGTGTCTGCTTGTAAGTACTCCGTGATAGTGCGCTGCCAAACATGCGCGTCTGCTCGTAAACCAGCAATGACACAACATGATAACGACGGGGGGGGGCATAGTACCAAAAATTAATCATTAGTATGAATTAATCTGGTGTTGATGAAAAGAGAAGAATCAACCCAACTCAGGTTGATTCCAAACCAATCAGATCACTAAGTCAGCACCAAAATACAAGTGTTTGCTGGACAAGCAGACAGTGTCTCTTGATGAAATCAGCCAAAAAAGGAGTGATAACGTTCCATTCATCACGACAAAGCCCTCGGAGACTTTTCGCTATCTTAATGAAGAAATGTTGCCCAGTTCTAATAAAATGTAACAATGCTTATCCTTTAAGAGGCTGCTACTGTTTACAAGCTCATGAGTACTAAGTAAGTAATAAGTTCATCAGACAGCTCAGTGACTCACAGCAGACTTAAGGTAAACTATAGAAGAATATGAGCTGCTAAAAATAACAAAAAACAACATAGTTAAAATGAACTTTATTTAGTTCAATTCAGTTTTAGTTCATTTCGAACATGCATGCAATACAATGTAATGCAACACATATTTCCAGTTGTTTCATCACAGCACGTCCGAAAATGAGTAAGAAGAAGCTGAGCTTATTCAATCCTACCGCTTTTCATAGTATATCAATTTTATCTTATTTCCTTGTTGTCTGTTACATAACAGTGAACACATAAATAATAAACAAATAATATACCATATTAAGTAAAGAAATATTAAATACATAAATAATCTTTGTCGCAATAATTAAAAAAATGGTTCAAGAAAAAAAATTAGCCCCGGTTTTCATATTCCATTTCGGTTTTCTTACGATCAAAAATCGCTCGTCCTTTTGCCCGTGAATCATCAAGCGCCCAAACAAAGAATCCCACCAAGGTGACTCGGCCAACAAAGTTTTGTTGTACTTGTGTAATGACAATAAAGACCTACCTATCTACATACAGTCACCCTCAATAAAAATCCAAACAATATTTATGTGTTTAAAAAAATGCATTGTTTCTGGCGTTGAGCTGTAAGGTCCTAAAAACATTCACAGATTTGCCTATTTCCCAACTGTATACAATTATATATATTACAGTATCCAGATGATCAAATGTATTTTTTGCTCCACAAAATTAATCTTACAATAATATGCATCCATCCATCCATACATTTACTACCGCTTTTCTACCGTTCATGGTCACGGGGGGTCGCTGGAGCCTATCTCAGCTGCATTCGGGTGGAAGGCGGACTACACCCTGGACAAGTCGCCACCTCATCGCAGGACCAACACAGATAGACAGACAACATTCACACTCACTGTGGACAGGCGGAGCTGGCAGTCCAACAGCGGGGCAGGGCACCAAGATGGCGGCGAGGAGGCGGAGATGATGACCGAGCGGAGAGGTGGGGCGTGCCGGGAGCGACGCTACAAGCGAGATCAGGTGCGTGGCTCGCGCACCGGGAGACAATTAACGTATCTCTTCTCAATGTATAAAAGGGGAGAAGGAGGAGAGAACGGGGCAGAAGGAGGTGGCGAGCCCGCAACAGCGATCGAAGAGCGGAAGCAACAGAGAGCAGACGACGAAGCTGGCTGAATAGCGAGTGGCGTACGAGCAGTGGAGGAAGGAGCTGAAAAATGTCCCGACCTACACTGGGGTTTATTGAAAAGTCAAACCTGCTCAAGCAAGATGTCCTTCCTTGATGGTCTTGGGAACCCACACGACGGCAAGGGTCCATCACACTCACATTCACACACATATCCCAAAATATCAATTCGTTTTTGGGTAATGGGTAGAAAACTAACTGTACCTGGAACAACCCATTTCCATCGCCAGACTCGATATGTCGCCCCCCTCTTGGTGTGATGTCATCTACAGAAGTGGAGCCTTTCCAATAGACACCGTAGCCGGTGTGTCCTCATGCTCTTTCAGCATTTCCGTAAGCATCTTGGAGGAGAGGACGCAAATGAGATTTCTCGCGACTTAACTTATTTTTCTCTCGTTTATCGTTCTCTGCTCTTCTTTCTCCATTTTTCCGCTGGTTATGACTCAGTCTTTCTCCTCTCAAGGGTGCTCCTGATTTACGGGATCACATTTGCCTTGAGTCTTTTTTCGATCCATACGCCGACCAAAACCTTTCTTCTTTAAAGTCAGAACCATTCAAATGATTGCTGCAACTTACACTCCTCCTGCTTGGTCTGTACCATTTTCCATCCATCCATTTTCTACCGATTGTCCCTTTTGGGTGGCGGGGGGTCGCTGGAGCATATCTCAGCTGCATTCGGGTGGTAGGCGGGGTGCACCCTGGACAAGTCGCCACCTCATCGCAGGTCTGTACCATTTTGCACGAGTCAATTTGACTGGAGATGTCATACCCAGCAGAGACAAGACATTAAAACAATGTTGAGAACTTGTTGAATTAGGTCCTGACATTGAGCAACTCAAACATAACGTTGAAATACCATGCTTTTTGAGGACATTTAATCAATGTTGGGTTCTGAAGTTGATTTGAACGTTGAATTTTGGTCATTTCCCAACCAATATTTTACAACACAAACGTAACGTTGAAACAAAATGCATTTTGACAACATTTATTTAATGTAAAGTTGAGACATTGGTTTGACCATTGAAATTTGGTAATTTTCCAACCAACAACATGGATCCAAAATTAGACACCAACAATATCTCTATTTACAAATGCAACGTCGTTTCAAAGTCAGACTTAAAGGGGAACATTATCACAATTTCAAAAGGGTTAAAAACAATAAAAATCAGTTCCCAGTGGCTTGTTGTATTTTTTGAATTTTTTTTCAAAATTTTACCGGTCCTCGAATATCCCTAAAAAAAGCTTTAAAGTGCTTGATTTTCGCTATTTGCGATGCGACTATCCATTTCCCTGTGACGTCATACAGTGCTGCCAATGTAAACAAACAACGGCGAATACCACAGCAAGGTATAGCGACATTAGCTCGGATTCAGACTCGGATTTCAGCGGTTTAAGCGATTCAATAGATTACGCATGTATTGAAACGGATGGTTGGAGTATGAAAGTAATGAAGACGAAACTGAAGCTATTGAGCGAATAGCTATTGACGCTATTCATAGCCATAGCATGGCCGAAAACCTGCGTTAGCATACCGGTAAAATGTGCGGACCAAACGATCAGGACTTTCACATTTTGTGACACTGGAGCAACTAAAATCCGTCGATTGGTAAGTGGTTTTTTTTGCATTAAATGTGGGTGGAAGGAAACGTAATATAGTTGCAAATGCATCTGCAGGTTATCCATACATCTCTGTGCCATGTCTGCTTTAGCACCGCCGGTAAATAGCATGTTAGAGTCGATTAGCGTAGCTTGTTAGCATCGATTAGCTGGCAGTCACGCCGCAACCAAATATGTCTGATTAGCACATAAGTTAACATCAACAAAACTCACCTTCGTGATTTCGTTGAATTTATCATTGCAAATGCATCTGCAGGTTATCCATACATCTCTGTGCCATGTCTGTTATCGCCGGTAAAATGTGGAGACACTTTGGCACATTCAATGGGGGTCTGGCGGCAGACACTATCGCATCTTCGGGCCAGTGGTGCAACTTGAATCCCTCCCTGTTAGTGTTGTTACACCCTCCAGCAACACACCGACGAGGCATGATGTCTCCAAGGTTCCAAAAAATAGTTGAAAAAACGGAAAATAACAGAGCTGAGACCCAATGTTTACAGTGTGTTGAAAATGAAAATGGCGGCTGTGTTACCTCGGCGACGTCACATTCTGACGTCATCGCCTCCAAAACATTGAACAAAAAGGCTTTTAATTCGTCAAAATTCACCCATTTAGAGTTCGGAAATTGGTTAAAAAATATGTGGTCTTTTTTCTGCACCATCAAGGTATATATTGATGCTTACATAGATCTGGTGATAATGCTCCCCTTTAAACGACATGTATGTATAATCAATGTTGTAAGAATTTCTTGTGCCTGCTGGGTACTTTTTTCCTATTTCTCATTAGGAAATGTATGCAGGGTAAACCCCTTCATTAGTTATATTTCTACAACCCCCAACAATGCATCTGGCAGCAATGTTTGATCATTCCTTCAGATTCTGCGTAAAAATATCATAATTCAAGATGAAGATGCCACCAAAACACATACTGCACAACATGAAATTGCATTGCAGGCCCGCCAACATTTTGGAGCTAAACCGAGGCATTTCCAAACATGCTGAAATTCATTAAAAAACAGAGCCTAAAATCATGATGGAGTCTATTCTGGGGGAAGTTGTGTGTTGTAATTTGCTGGGGAACGACATTGTATTGTTTTTGAGAGCTGTTTCTGTTTCACGCCTACTCTAATGCAGCAGAATAATAATAAGATAGCTCTCAGAATGATGCACCGCTATTTGCATGATGTTGTACACCACGACAAACTACATCTGTAATAATGTAAAGATTGTAGATGTAATGACACAAAAGTGCAGCCTCTGTATTAGTCCTCAGTAAATAAAGCTGGTGGGCATTAAGTTATTTACTAAGACATAATGATATCGTATGTATTATTGTATATACAGTACAGGCCAAAAGTTTGGACACACCTTCTCCTCATTCAATGTGTTTTCTTTTTTTTCATGACATTGTAGATTGTCACTGAAGGCATCACAACTAGGAATGAACACATGTTTTGTACTTAACAAAAAGAGGTGAAATCACTGAAAACATGATTCATGTTCTAGTTTCTTCAAAATAGCCACCCTTTGCTCTTATTACTGCTTTGCACAGTCTTGGCATTCTCTCGATGAGCTTCAAGCACACCTGTGAAGTGAAAACCATTTCAGGGGACTACCTCTTAAAGCTCATCGAGAGAATGCCAAGAGTGTGCGAAATAGTAATCAGAGCAAAAGGTGGCAATTTTGAAGAAACTAGAATATAAAACATGTTTTCGGTTATTTCACCTTTTTTCGTTAAGTACATAACTCCACATGTGTAAATTCAGAGTTTTGATGCCTTCAGTGACAATCTACAATGTAAATAGCCAGGAAAATAAAGAAACGCATGGAATGAGAAAGTGTGTCCAAACTTTTGGCCTGTACTGTATGTAAGTAAATATGTAAAAGCATGTGTTTTGTCTTTGTTTGGCTGGATGTTTTTTCAAGAGAGACAAACAAAAATGTTCCGCTTTCTTTTTCTTAGAAGATCTGAGAGGTCTTTCTTGACTCCCTTTTGTCATGCTTATCTGATTGGAATGTGTGAGATGGTGCAGGAGTCTGGGATCAAGTGTAATCTGCACACTTTTCTCCTCTTACACAGGCTGCAGCTGCATTGATACATATTTCATATGCTTTCTGTCATTTTAAAGAGAGAGATTAGTCTGATGGCCTTATCCATTAAATTTGCACGCGGCTACATTTTTTATAGATTTTTCTTTTTTGACATTTTTAAGAGAACAATTAGCCTGATTGTCAGATCAAATTTGCATCTAAGGATTCACATTCTCTTTGGAAAGAAGAACAATTAATATTAGTCAGTCATCACATTATGCAACACTGTTATATTCATTAAATGAGACTATAACTCACATTAGTCCCCTACTTGCAGCAGTCAATGTATGTGCTGTAAAAGATACCCGAAGTTCATGTGTTAAAGAAGACTACTTGCACGCTGCAAACACCAACTTTGTAATTATTCTATTCACTACACATTTGTGAGGCTTTAAATATTTGTGCATCGTGTGTGACAACCCATAACAAAATAGGTTAGCCAGATGGAATTTCTTAAGAAAGATAGTTAATAACGTACAGTAATGCTAACATTCACAACTGACGTACAGGTTTTAAAATATGGGTTTAGGGAGCCCCATTATGGGGCCCGCTGCCGGCCAGGCTCTCACTTGCTCCAGCATTCCATTTTTTGTGTGTCGTAGCCTTATCAGTTTCGTTGTGTTTGTATCGCCTTCCTTATGCTTCAGTGTGTGAGGATCTGTCACTCCATTTCTGGTGGTGGGTTCGTTCTTGTTTGGCTTTTGTTTCCTGTCGGCGATCTTATTTTTGTTCATCCTTCCTGTTTGTCTCCCTGAGCGCTCGTTTCCCCTCACCTGTCCCTGATTGGCAGTCTGGCACACCTGGTTGCAGTTGTCAATCAGGCAGTTATTTATGCCTGCCTCGCTTGTTCCTCAGTGCTCGAGAATTGATTATATCAATGACCTCTGCATGCATGACTGATTCTCCCTAATTTGAGTTTATTAAAAGACTTTTACCTGCACGTCGTTCTCCTGTTTCCTGCATCTTGGGGTCACAACTACTGAAGCCATGTAAGTTCGCAACACAGTGCCTCTTTGTCTCTAAATTAAATACTTTTTACCTGCATTTTGGAAACACGGCAAATATTGCCATCACGTGGCCAATGCGTCAAAGTATCAGTTTATATCTGTTTACATCTAAAATCTTTGATATGAGCAATGCTGTTAACTTGTGCAAAGTTGGGCAGTCAGTTAACATCTAAATGTCCTTCAAATAGCACACAATGTTGGTCTTTTCTTGTGTTTTGAGGAAGAAATGCAAATAAAGAAACTATTGTTGTATATTTCCAAAAATTGTATCCGTTAAGTAACTGTTAAAGCTGGCGTACTGTCACGGCCCGGGCGCATGCCAATGCCCATTCCTTAAGGAGCCCTTACACGCCCACAGCCGCTCCTCTCCTGCACGCGTCAGGCAGCCGGCAGCCAGAAGCTGCATTCAATTTGCAATCAGCGCACCTGTCATAGGCTGGACTTCTTAAACCAATGCAGACCTGCAATCTTGGCCGAAACGTAACCATAAGTTAGCGTACAGTAAGCCACGTTTAGCTCTATACAACCCTGCTCGGTCTCTTTCTCTCTGTTTTTTCTTTCTTGACGTCCTCCCAGCAGTCTGCCTTTGTTCCCACGTCTCGTCAGTCCTTGTTTCTCTGCTTCCCCGACTGCCTCGACCCCCGATTGGACATGGACCTTCTTTGCCCCCGCTATCGACCCTGGACTTCCTGCTTGCCTCACGAACATCCCCCTGATCTTCCGCCTCTCGCCCAACATTCACCGTGACATACTCATTAAATCCTGCACATAGTCTCATATCACACACACTTTTGGATTCTTCTTATTATTCTTCTGATTATTTTATATATTGTCTATATATATATACATATATATATATATATATATATATATGTATATATATTATATAGTCTATATATATATATATATATATATTCTCTCTATATATATGTATATATATATATATATATATATATATATATATATATATATATATTAATATGTGTGTGGGGAAAATCACAAGACTACTTCATCTCTACAGAACTGTTTAATGAGGGGTTCCCGCAATCATCAGGAGATTTTCTCATGGGGTTCTTTTAGGACCGATATAATTGGAGCCAAGCGTTGCCGGGTTTACAATCTTCTTTTTATTCTTTGTTTTAAAAGTCTGTTATTTCTCTTTTTGATCCTCTTTTGTGAGACTTGTTCGGCATATTGTTGCCGGAGTCATTTTTCCAAGGATGCGTCAAAAGCGATGAACACAACACAGGTAAGCTACAGATAGGTGCTGGTATGAGAACCAGGCTAGAGTCATGTGCTGGTGTGAGAACCAGTTCTGGGTCGGAGGTTTGTTCCCCAAATGTCGTCATCACTAGGGTCTGAGAAAGTGTCATGGCGGTGGAAGGAATGTTTTAAAAAAAAAAAAAAAACGGAAGGACTAGGGTTGGGTATCGAGTATCAAGTATCGTTCTGAACCGGGACTAACTTTCCGATTCTCCCGGAATCGTTCAAAAGTTTAAATTTAGATTCCTAGTTTCGATACCCAGTTCACCGACCGGAAAAAAAGAATAAGTCCGCCGACTGGAAGAAGAAGCCGCTGAACACCAGCGAAGAAGCGCCCACCGCCGGAAGTGTTAACATAGCCGAGCCTATGTAGCCAAGCGAGTCAGTCAAGCATGGATAGCGGGCGTCAGCGGTCGAAGGTGTGGCTTTATTTTACAAAAAAAAAATGAAATATCGGCGGAATGTAACACGTGCGACAGGACTCTTCCGTGCGACAGGAGGGTGCACGTCGAACATGATGAACCACCTCCCTCCGAGTTCATGGAGTACATGAGGTATCCACACACCTGTCACCTGTTTCACAGCCGGCTCCTGCACATGCCCTGCCCACAGGTGACGCGTGGCCCTTGCCCCTTCCACAAGTACATTCTGGCCAAATTAATAACAAGGACCTGATGGCGCAGTTTTTTCCTTAGCCCCGCTCCCCAGTGACTTTAGTCCCACCCCCAATTACTTTTTTTTTTCTTTTTGGCCCACTCACCATGCCCTTTTCTTTTCACTCCACCCTGGAGAACTATACTAGCCTTTGTCATTCTTTTAAGGAAATTTTTAGCTCCGATATGGGGATGGAGGATTTTACCCGTCGCCTGACCGTCCGCCTCCCACCCTTAGTGACTGTTCCTCAGTGTGCAGGAAGCGTCTGGCATCCGCTGCCAGAGGGGTGGATGGCACTGTGCTGGTGGGGTAGCACAGCTGCGGCCAGCAAGACTGTTACTCTTTCAGTTTGCCTTGCCGCACCCACCAACCAAACTACCAGCACACGCTCCAAAACTCCTGTACAAGCACCAGCTCCCAGGCTGGTCCCTGTACCAGCACCAGCTCCCAGGCTGGTCCCAGTACCAGCACCAGCTCCCAGGCTGGTCCCAGGACCAGCACCAGCACCAGCTCCCAGGCTATTACTATCACATTCTATGTAGACCACAATGAAGTATTTTAATGTAGAACAAAAATCATTTGACCCCTTTCTTGCGCCTAATAATCCAGTGCACCTTGTGTATAAAAACAGAACCGCTCATCGACAGTGCTCCATATAGTCTGGAAAATATACGATAAATAAAAGTGAAAGACTACTGAAACAGTGTCCAAAGTTTGCCAATATGTCTTCTAAATTGTTTCCACAAAGTGTTATTGTCAAGATGACAAGACTCCAGGAGGTCAGTGCAGACAAACATTGCATTTTGCCATCAAATCTATCTTTGCAGCCACGGCCAAAAGTCATGAAAAGGAAATGAACTGCTGTTGCTGTCAGACATCTTTCAGAATGTTTAACAGAGATAATACAATAACAAGGTGCCTGCGTGTGGTCATTTAGAGAAAGGTTGGAGTAATATTGTGCTGTTTCAAGCATAATAGATAAAAAAACAACAACACAATATTTACTCTGGTGCTCTACATAAGAGCCACAATGAAATGCTTGGAGGACGTTTGTAAGCTACCAGAAAATTGAAGGGCATGAAGATGATGAAAGGTAATCATTGTTCACCAGAAAATGTGCTTTTGGAGCAGAACTCGGACATTTCCTTTAATAGGAAAACTACATGTCATCGAACCAATCTGACCTGCTCTGTCAATAATAGCGCTCGTTTGTTTTTCACGCTGGTCGACCCACTGCATAACTGCAATGTATGATGTTAAACCTTTTTCCGGAAGTAGCCATTAATATAGCAGGAACATTTTTTTCATACCTCATCTTGCTAAGTATCAAGGCACTAATTATTATGGAGAGAAACATTTCATTTTGACATACATTTATGGACGTCACAAACTATTAATCTCTCTGGCAGCTTAACTTTTATCATCTACTTTACTGTATGGATTTGTTTAGATTATATTTACACTGGTCCGGATATTCAACGTTCTACATCAATCACAGGGTGTATTTCAGTTAAATTTGAATTAATCGCAAGCATACCCATTGGTTAATAACTGTGTTTTCATGTTTGTCATTATTGTGATTTTGGATGGAGCCACACAACTTGTAAACCAACCCTCTGTAAACCATCCTCGACAATATTAATCAGTCAGCATTTTTCGCCTCAGTTTGTCATAATTTACATACTGAAACCTTGACATTCCTTGAGGATGATTTGGTACTTGGCACACCAACTACTGTAATGTATGCCGTGCATTGATACTTTACTGGAAGTGCTTTAGTGAACGGTGACCAGCTGCAATGGATGCCGAGTTGGTACAATTATTGAATTATTACATTTATGACAATGTGAGAGTCCGGTCCATCAGGAAGCCAGCAGAGGGTTAAATAGGGGGAACTTATTTAATATAGACAAATCGAGAACGCAGAGTTGCCACCAATTGATGCATAGAAGAGTGGTCGACCCTGAGTCACCACTTGGGACAGCTAGCGGATCTTTGTGAGAAAACAGGAAAGAAGAGCGTCAACTGGTCTAAACAGGGGTCAATTAGAAGCCAGAGTATATAAATTAGTTTTAGGTGGGACTCTAATAAGTCTACTGAGGTAGAATTCCTAACTATTGCCAGTAGGACCCTCCAGAGTACTGCAGCCCGAATTGAGACCACTCTAGAGCAGGGGTCCCCAAACTTTTTTTGACCCGCATTCAGTCAAAAAAAAATGTATGTATATATATATATATATATATATATATATATATATATATATATGTGTGTGTGTGTGTGTGTGTGTATATATATATATATATATATATATATATATATATATATATATATATATATATATATATATATATTAGGGCTGTGAATCTTTGGGTGTCCGACGATTCGATTTAATATCGATTCTTGGGGTCATGATTCGATAATATATCGATTTTTTTCGATTCGATTCGATTCTCGATTCAAAAACGGTATTTTTCCGATTCAAAACGATTCTGTATTCATTCAATACATAGGATTTCAGCAGGATCTACCCCAGTCTGCTGACATGCTAGCAGAGTAGTAGATTTAAAAAAAAAAAAAAGCTTTTATAATTGTAAAGGACAATGTTTTATCAACTGATTGCAATAATGTAAATTAGTTTTAATTATTAAACTAACCAAAAATATGACTTATTTTATCTTTGTGAAAACATTGGACACAGTGTGTTGTCAAGCTTATGAGATGCGATGCAAGTGTAAGCCACTGTGACACTATTGTTCTTTATTATTGTTTTTATAAATGTCTAATGATAATGTCAATGAGGGATTTTTAATCACTGCTATGCTGAAATTATAATTAATATTGATACTGTTGTTGATAATATTCATTTTTGTTTCATTACTTTTGGTTTGTTCTGTGTCGTGTTTGTGTCTCCTCTGAATTGCTCTGTTTATTGCAGTTCTGAGTGTTGCTGGGTCAGGATTGGTTTTGGAATTGGATTGCATTGTTACGGTATTGCTGGGTAGTGGTTTGTTGGATTGATAAAAAAAAGAATAATAATAATAATTATAAAAATTAAAAAAATTTTGATTTAAAAAAAAAATGGATTTTTTAAAAATGAGAATCGATTTTGAATCGCACAATGTAAACGATTCGATTCGTAATTCGAATCGATTTTTTCCCACACCCCGTGTGTGTAAATATATATGTATATATACACATACATATATATATATACATGTGTGTGTATATATACAAACCCCGTTTCCATATGAGTTGGGAAATTGTGTTAGATGTAAATATAAACAGAATACAATGATTTGCAAATCCTTTTCAACACATATTCAATTGAATGCACTACACAGACAAGATATTTGATGTTCAAACTCATTTTATTTCCTTTTTGCAAGTAATAATTAACTTAGAATTTCATGGCTGCAACACATGCCAAAGTAGTTGGGAAAGGGCATGTTCACCACTGTGTTACATCACCTTTTCTTTTAACAACACTCAAAAAACGTTTGGGAACTGAGGAAACTAATTGTTGAAGCTTTGAAAGTGGAATTATTTCCCATTCTTGTTTTATGTAGAGCAGGGGTGCTCAATACGTCGATCGCGATCTACCAGTCGATCGCAAAGGTAGTATTGGTAGATTGCATTACATTAAAAGAAATTGACGCCAGCCTATCATCCATCCCGTCTTTTGATTGATAAACAGGGCAGCCAGTCAGATGACATCTGCGTTTTTCTGACACTTAGGTCACTGCACATGTGCAAACAACGGCGCTCAGTGCAGGCAAAACTAACAAGCTTGTCAGCGAGTTACCGCCAATTTTTCAGCTCTCAGTTTTTTCTCTTAAACCTAAGAAAGGGTATAAAAATGAGAGGGGGAGCTGGACCAAGTAAGAAGACAAAAACGTATCACTTTCATACGGAATGGGAGGAGGACTTTTTTTTCACAATGACATTTTCGAAGTGCGTTTGCCTCATCTGCCACTCTACCATCGCAATACCAAAGAAGGGAAATGTGGAGCGGCATTTTCGGACTATTCATGGAAAATACGACACCGGCTTCCCGCTGAAAAGCGAGCTGAGAAAGAGGAAAGTAAAGGAACTGAAATCCCAGTTGTCCGGACAGCAGTCATTTTTCAAACAACAAACTTCAAAAGCGAAAGCCTCCACCGAAACATCGTTCCGGGTGAGTCACATCATCGTTAATAACAAGAAGTCCTTCCAAGACGGAGAGATGGTAAAGGAGGCATTCGTTGAAGCAGCCGACTCATTGTTCTGAGACTTTAAAAATAAGGCAGAAATATTATCTTCAATCAAAGCTCTCCAGCTGTCAAGAAGTACAGTTACACGGCGCTGTGAAGCCATGGCTGAGGATTTAACCAAGCAACTTTGGAAGGACATCGGAGATTGCGAGTGTTTCTCACTGCAGTTGGACGAATCTACGGACGTGAGTGACACAGCCCAGATGTGCATTTTCATTCGTATGGTGTTTAGTGATATCACTACAAAAGAAGAAATATTAACAGTACTGCCCATGGAAGAACAGACGCGAGGAGAGGACATATTTCAGTCGTTTAAACATTTTATGGAGAAAACTCATCTCCCAGTGTACAAACTGATGTCTACCACCACGGATGGAGCTCCCGCAATGGTTGGCCACTTCAATGGATTTATTGCCAAGTGCAGCCAGGACGATGATTTCCTGGACTTCCTAAATTACCCTTGCATAATCCACCAAAAGGCATTATGCGCTAAAATGCTCAACATGAAGGAAATGATGGAGGTTGCAACAAGGATCGCCTGTTCTATTCGCGCCAGATCTCTTCAAAGACGGTTATTTCTTGCACATTTGGAGAAGGCTGACTGCGAGCACTCTGAGTTGTTGCTGGACACTGACGTGAGATGACTTAGACGAGGGAAATTCCTGCAAAGATTTCGAGAGCTCTGTCCAGAGATTAAGGAGTTTTTCCGTGGAGCTGGACATGCACAATACACGCAACTAAATGACGTCAGTGGCTGTCAAGTCAAGTCAAATTTCAAGTTTATTCACAATACCATATAACAATTACAATGGTGGTGAATGTCATCATTTAAAGATTTCGGTACGTGAAAGGGTCCCCCAAATAAGCTAGAAGAAGCTTTTGACAGGGAGTCCAGAGTACAGTATATACATGAAAAGATGAAACATGGTAGCAAGCACAACAACAAAAAACAAAAACAAAGCAACAACAATGCTATATGATAAACACAAGATAATAGTACTAAAGCAAGCATACACATACATACATACATACATTCAACCATGCAAAACCCAACAATAGTTTACCCCACATGAGGCATTAAAGATAGGTGGTTAATAGGTAAGTTTTCAGTTTCTTTTTGAAGTTGGAGAATGGATACAGTATCTTGAGGCTCTCATTAAGCTGGTCAAATCTTTGGTCCCCTGCATACGACACTTCGAGCGGTACAAGCCAGTAAAAAATGTTTACCTTATATCAGATCTAAGTTACGAGTGTTGTGGGCATGCTAGGGATGGTAGATAGGAACCAAGCTACAGAGCCTAATATTCAGCCTGTAAATGACTTGATAGGTTAAACAAACATTTTGATAAATATTGAACTAGGTCAGTCTTAAGAGATGATATTTATGGAATAGATGTCGAGTGGGGGCATTAAACTTGGACCATGACAGGGCCCGTATGATTTTCTTTTGTATGGATTCTAATTTGTGATGGTAGGTAGGGAAGGTGTTACACCAGATGATATTACAGTAGTTTAGATGTGGTTCAAAGAGAGTTTGATTTAGGGTAAGTAGAGCATAAAGAGAAAGATAATGACAAAGGTGAAAGAACAGGCCAGCATATTTGGATAATTTGTTTAACAGATGGCTAATGTGATATTTGAAATTGAGGTGTTAGACTTGGCATTTTTAACCGATCTGACCAACATGTTGAATGAGCTTAAACTTGAGCTGCAAGGAAAAGACAAAACATTGATCAATATGATCAGCTCAGTTAATGCTTTCAAACAAAAGATGCAACATCTCTCCTCAAAGCTACAGCGCCGTGATTTGGCAAACTTCCAGAACCTGGGTTAGGGTTAGGGTTAACCCTAACCCTAAATGTATGTTTAGGATGGAAAAACACTCAAGCAGAAAACAAACACAGTACGGTCTGCTCTGTCATTCACAAGTTATAGACACCAGCCTTTGGTTGTGTTTCTTTAAGAAACCATAATTATTACTAGTATTAGTTATAGCTAATTAAAAAAGTACAGTAATTTAAGTCTCACCTTAAAACTCATTTGTATACTCTAGCCTTTAAATAGACCTTTTTAGACCAGTTGATCTGCTGCTTCTTTTCTTTTTCTCCTCTGTCCCCCCCTCCCTTGTGGAGGGGGTCCGGTCCGATGACCATGGATGAAGTACTGGCTGTCCAGAGTCGGGACCCAGGATGGACCGCTCGTCGGGACCCAGGATGGACCGCTCGCCTGTGTATCGGTTAGGAACATCTCTACGCTGCTGATCCGACTCCGCTTGGGATGGTTTCCTGTTTACGGGACTCTCGCTGCTGTCTTGGATCCGCTTTGAACAGAACTCTCGTGGCTGTGTTGGCGCCACTATGGATTGAACTTTCACAGTATCATGTTAGACCCGCTCGACATCCATTGCTTTCGGTCCCCTAGTGGGGGGGGGGGGGGGGGGGGGATTGCCCACATTTGAGGTCCTCTCCAAGGTTTTCATAGTCATCATTGTCACTGGCGTCCCACTAGGTGTGAATTCTCCCCGCCCACTGGGTGTGAGTTTTACTTGCCCTTCTGTGGGTTCTTCCGAGGATGTCGTAGTCGTAGTGGTTTGTACAGTGTTTTGAGACATTTGTGATTTAGGGCTATATAAATAAACATTTGTTGATTGATTGATTGATCTTTGAGTATGTCCTTTTACTGCCATCTAGTGTTTACTTTTAAGACTGTGTGTAATAAAACAAGTAAAACATGGATACATTATTTGTTTTCCAGGTTTTGTTTGAATCCCATGCTTTTCAAGGTTAAAGTTACAAGGACCACTTAGAGTATCAGTAACAAATTTATGAAATCACGAGTTCATTCAATTTTATTGAAAGGAAATAAGCCTAAAAACAAGCAAATTCAGGGATTTTAGGCCACAACACTCACAAAAAAAGCCTGCAAAAACCTGGAGGGACTGTTTATTACCCTCTTTTATTTATTACCCGTTTACTCTGTGTGCTGTGCTACCTATTTATCTAAAAGATTGGTCTATCTATCTATTTAGGCAAGGAACTGAGGTGTGAAAGTGAACGTTGGTTAGCGTAGGTAAGTTTTGTGTACTAAAGAGATGGGTTTACTATAAGAAAAGTCAGTAATTAATCATTCTGCATTAGATTTAGGCGCTCCAGCAGAGGCTGTGTTTGAGTTGGAAAAGCATGCATTAATGAATATTGTATCTCCTCTCTGTGCATGTCACCACTTGTCACATAAGAGCTGTCGGTTCTTACTAAGCTGTTCTGCTTGTTCTTGTTCCAACTATCTCACCGCAGTACAAGTGTAGAAAATGCATTCATTATGCAGCGCTATCTATGTTGAAACCTCTTTGAACATGCAAGGAGAGCTCATCAGTATAATTAGTTGGTCTCCTCAACCAGCCACACTGTACAGGACGTCGTTAAAGCCGCTCACACACTTTTTATGAGACGTCAGTTTCTGCCTGCTTCCTGTGCTGCCTGTCGTCAGCCAAGGGATGTGTTGGATTCTCCCCGAGACTTGTCCCTTTATTGATCGGACTGTTTAATTGCACCATCGCAATCCTTCCGTTCATTAAATGGCTTTACGGCTGCGAGTTGCAGTCGACTAAAAATAGTTCAGCACCTGGTGTTAATTCTTGTAATGATATTGTCTTAAGTAATACTGATGATTGATTTCTATTGACTTACAGTTTTTAAGTGCTCAATGACCTGTACTTTGTTGAGCTTTAATGACTGTTGCCCTGGCAGAGTTAAAATTAGCAGTCTTGAATGGCTGTAGGATGTGATAATTGGAACTAGAAGGCTTTCTTCTTACATTCCAACTGTTTGATGAGTCATATTTCATGTTGTCTATGAAAAACCTTACAGAGTTTTTTTGGGGGTGTCAGCTCTGGCTAATCACTTGCTGTGTAGAATATACCCGGAGTTTACTTCACAAGACCTGATTTCGAGCCAGCATCAAACAAGTCTGCTTTTGTGCTTGGCTTTTGTCTTTCGTTACAGAGGAATCAATTTCAACATTGGGTTGTTAGGAGAAGAATGTTGACTGATTTGCTTGTTACCTAATTCAGTTATTCTCAAACTGTGTTAGTGGTGGTGGCTCCATCTAGTGGTACGCCAAATAATCACTTGATTGAGGTACAGTATTATATTTTCCTATATTCAAACTCAGTGTTACTGTTCAACGTGTCTGTAATGTTACGGTGGCCAAAACCATTAAATATACACTTTAAATGAAACCTTTGCTTTGTTTTAAGAAATACCTAGGCCTACTACGCTACTGTATTTTAATGTTGTTCATCATGATGGTACATGGAGAGCCAAGTGTTTTCTGAGGTGGTACTTGGTGAAAAAGGTTTGAGAAGCACTGCTTAAGTTTATCACCGCTCCTGATTTGAGGGTTTAAGAGGGTAAATTATTCTTGTAGTAATATTAAGGTGGTCAACTTTTGCTTACACATCAATGGCAGTGATGACAATTTTACTTAAAAAAATTAACACAATTAAAAAAGGTTTTGTGATTGGTTTGTCTGACCTTTAATGTCATTTATAATTAATCTCAATGGGGTAAATGGTTATGATAAAATGGACTTAGTTTAACTGTACAAATTCTATATTAAAGGCCAACTGAAATGACATTTTCTTATATAAACAGGGATAGCAGGTCCATTCTATGTGTCATACTTGATCATTTTGTGATATTGCCATATTTTTGCTGAAATCATTTAGTAGAGAACATCAACGATAAAGTTCGCAACTTTTGGTCGCTAATAGAAAAGCCCTGCCTTTACCGGAAGTCGCAGACGATGACGTCACCCGTTGATGGCTCCTCACATCCTCACATTGTTTTTAATGGGAGCCTCGAACAAAAAGAGCTATTCGGACTGAGAAAACGACAATTTCCCCATTAATTTGAGCGAGGATGAAAGATTCGTGTTTGAGGATATTGATAGCGACAGATTAGAAAAAACAAAACAAAACAAAAAATCAAGTAAAAAAACAAAAACGCGATTGCATTGGGACGGATTCAGATGTTTTTAGACACATTTACTAGGATAATTCTGGGAAATCTTTTATCTTTTTATTGTGTTGCTAGTGTTTTAGTAAGTTTAATAGTACCTGATAGTGTATCCACAGGTGTGTTGACACCAGTGTTTGATGGAAGTCGACGGCAGCTGTATGGACGGCATGAGCTCAGCTGATCTCAGGAAAGTGGCGACTTTTTACCACAATTTTCTCACCGAAAACTGCTGGTTGACAAGTGGACGGGATCCATGTTCGTCTTGACCGCTCTGATCCATAGTAAAGTTTCACCTCCGGGAATTTTAAACAAGGAATCACCGTGTGTTTGTGTGGCTAAAGGCTAAAGCTTCCCAACTCCATCTTTCTACTTTGACTTCTCCATTATTAATTGAACAAATTGCAAAAGATTCAGTTAAAGCAGACGACTTTTAGCTGTGTGTGTGCGCAGCGCTAGTATTTACTAACAGTCCGTGACGTCACGCGTACACGTCAGCATTCCGCGACGTTTTCAACAGGACACTTCGCGGGAAATTTAAAATTGCAATTTAGTAAACTAAAAAGGCCGTATTGGCATGTGTTGCAATGTTAATATTTTATCATTTGATATGTAAACTATCAGACTGCGTGGTGGGTAGTAGTGGGTTTCAGAATGCCTTTAATCATGACCATGATTTTGCAAGGGTCTTTTTTGTGAATTGTATGAATTCACAGCGTTTTTTTCTGAAAGTTGCGGCAAAAATTTTTGTGTTTTCAAGGCTTTTTTCCCCTAATAATATTGAATCAACTTGTGGTTTTATGAATTTGGTAGCAATGTTTTAAGTGGTCCTCGTAACTTTAGCCTGAAAAACAAGATTTGGAAAACAAATACTGTATCAATTGTACTCGTTTTGTACCACGGAGACTTAAAAGTAGACACAAGATGGCCGTAAAAGCACATACTCAGGGCTCATCATCAAATAACTGTATTGTTCGAATTTATTACAACTAACAATTAATTATAATTACAAAAAAACTAAACCAAAGGTTTCATTAGTTTCCGTTGTTTGCTCTGTTGTCCACAAGTTGCAGACATTCCCTGTGTGTGTTTTACGCTTAAGAAGTGTTTGTCTATCTAAAACATTCATTTATGTTCCAACAATTTGTGCTGGTAAATGAGAGACAATGACAAATTATTATCACACTCTGTCATGAAAATGCTGCATCTTTGCTAGGTGAGAATTGGAAATAAAAATATTTCCCTGGATGAATAAATATATAAAAACCAGGAAACAAGAAAGTAAATGTTTAAATATCATAGAGACAAGAACAGGAAGTAGTGCTGAGCTATGCAGGAGGATAATTGGTAGGTTGTGAGTTTAAACCCCAGACGAGTCATACCAAAGACAATAAAAATGGGTGAGTCATTAATTCCAACCCCTGATGACTCACCCAAGGGTTGGAATTGGGGGGTTGAATCACCGAAAATGATTTGCGGGCGTGGCCACTGCTGCTGCTCACTGCTCTCCTCACCTCCCAGGGGGTGATCAATGGTGATAGGTCAAATGCAGAGAATAATTTTGCCTCACTTAGTTTGTGTGTGACTTTAACTTTTTAATTGTGTCGTTTTAGCATCAAAAACTTGATATAGTGTTACCCTTTGCTGTTCTTGCCTTGTCTACACAAGAAATAAAGACGTTTTGATTAAACAGTTGGTGTGCGGGTTCGAGGGAAAATGATGCTGAGTGATTAAAATGTGCTGGGAAGTTGCAGGCATTGGACAAAGTTGCGAGTCTGTGCATATTTCGGGGGAATTGGTTGAATTGGCCCTAGTGTGTGAATGTGAGTGTGAATGTTGTCTGTCTATCCGTGTTGGCCCTGCGACGCGGTGGAGACTTGTCCAGGGTGGACCCCGCCTTCTGCCTGAATGCAGCTGAGATAGGCTCCAGTGACCTCCCGCGACCCCGAACGGGACAAGCGGTGGAACATGGATGGATGGATGGCAGGATCGCACCATCGTGAAATCCTGGAGTGTCTGAATGTTGCAATGTTTTGGGTTCGGAAACTAACCAACAGCTTTTATCGCATGGGTCTTTGGAGCATTGCAAAGATGCATTAACCTAAGTTATAGTCAGCAGCCTGAAAGTGGGAAAATCCTTACTTTAAAGTCAAGGTTGCTCCAACAGACATTATTGATGTTTCTTTAACTTTGAATTAAATCACCGTTTCCCCTTAAGAAAATCATTCCGTTCATGTATACTTTTATTCCATCAGCACTTTCATGTTTCTGTGGTTGAATATCCTTTAGATATTATCTGCATTTGAGGAGGTGGATCAGCAGGGGTTTTTTACCGCACAGAAAGTTCGACAGGTGACAAGCTGCGAATAAGTTGAAGAAGAAGAAGATGAAACGGGGGATTTTTCCTCCACATTACATTTGATTTCAAGTTTTAAAAGTTAGCATTAAAGTGCACTGTGTAAAGGTGCCATGAATGGTTACGGTGCCTGAGCCAAAGTCGATGCTACGGTGTCACAGGATATCAGAGTTTTTGCTGTCATGCCCTCTTGGCCGCAGTCTAGGCCTGTCAAAGGGTTACGTAGCGGAAGCAGGAGGTGCTTTTAAATGCACGTCTTGGGACCGACTCTGGTCCACACGGTGAGTTTCTGTCTCTTCACTTTAAAAAGAATCAATAGATATTGAAGTGTAAAAAGCAAAAAGCGACTGGCGTGGCCTGCGGTAAGAAACACAGCATCATGACGGCTAAGAAGTGGGATGGTTGCTGCATTGGTACAGTCTGGGAAACGTACAGGATCACGTTACTTTCTGCAATATCCATGATAACGATGATGATGATGGGTGTAAAAACCCTTCCTGAGATAGCCATTGAAATTTGTGTAAACAGAGATGATGCAATCTTCCTCATGTATTGACTAGCTGCTTTTCCATTACTCCTATATATATATCTATATATATATATATAGATATATATATACAAACCCCGTTTCCATATGAGTTGGGAAATTGTGTTAGATGTAAATATAAACGGAATACTATGATTTGCAAATCATTTTTAAACCATATTCAGTTGAATATGCTACAAAGACAACATATTTGATGTTCAAACTGATAAAACATTTTTTTTTTTTGCAAATAATCATTAACTTTAGAATTGAATGCCAGCAACACGTGACAAAGAAGTTGGGAAAGGTGGCAATAAATACTGATAAAGTTGAGGAATGCTCATCAAATACTTATTTGGAACATCCCACAGGTGTGCAGGCTAATTGGGAACAGGTGGGTGTCATGATTGGGTATAAAAGTAGCTTCCATGAAATACAAAGTAATTCATAAACAAGGATAGGGGGAGGGTCACCAATTTGTAAGCAAATTGTCGAACAGTTTTAGAACAACATTTCTCAACGAGCTATTGCAAGGAATTTAGGGATTTTACTATCTACGGTCTGTAAAATCATCAAAAGTTTCAGAGAATCTGGAGAAATCACTGCACGTAAGCGATGATATTACACACCTTTGATCCCTCAGGCTTTACTGCATCAAAAACCGACATCAGTGTGTAAAGGATATCACCACATGGGCTCAGGAACACTACAGAAAACCACTGTCAGTAACTACAGTTGGTTGCTACATCTGTAAGTGCAAGTTAAACTCTGCTATGCAAAGCAAAACCCATTTATCAACAACATCAAGGAACGCCGCTGACTTCCCTGGGCCCGAGCTCATCTAAAATGGACTGATGCAAAGTGGAAAAGTGTTCTGTGGTCTGACGAGTCCACATTTCAAATTATATTTGGAAACTGTGGAAGTGGTGTCTTCCGGAACAAAGAAGAAAATAACCATCCGGATTGTTATAGGAGCAAAGTTCAAAAGCCAACATATGTGATGGTATGGGGGTGTATTAGTGCCCAAGGCATGGGTAACTTACACATATGTGAAGGCACCATTAATGTTGAATGGTCCATACAGGTTTTGGAGCAACATATGTTGTCATCCAAGCAACGTTATCATGGACGCCCCTGCTTATTTCAGCAAGACAATGCCAAGCCACTTGTTACAACAGCGTTGTTTCATAGTAAAAGAGTGCGGGTACTTTCCTGGCCAGCCTGCAGACCAGACCTGTCTCCCATTTAAAATCTGTGGTGCATTATGAAGCGTAAAATACGACAGCGGAGACCCCAGACTGTTGAACGACTAAAGTTCTACATAAAACAAGAATGAGAAAGAATTCCAATTTCAAAGCTTCAACAATTAGTTTCCTCAGTTCCCAAATGTTTATTGAGTGTTGTTAAAAGAAAAGGTGATGTAACACAGTGGTGAACATGCCCTTTCCCAACTTCTTTGTCACGTGTTGCAGCCATGAAATTCTAAGTTAATTATTATTTGCAAAAAAAAATAAAGTTTATGTGTTTGAACATGAAATATCTTGTGTTTGTAGTGCATTCAACTGAATATGGGTTGAAAAGGATTTGCAAATCATTGTATTCCGTTTATATTTACATATAACACAATTTCCCAAAAGCATGATGGAAACCCTTTTTTTGCATTTTGAGGTCACATAAACAGCGAACGGGCTGAGCGGCAATGCAGGACATGATTTATAGGACCTTGGTGTCTCTTCTGATCGGTCGGCCAAGGGGAGCGAGGCGGCACCGCCACACTTGCGACTGCCTTCCCGGGAATAGGAAGCCGACGACTGGAAGGCTCGGAGAGACCCACATGCTCAAACAAGGGGCACCGGAAGGATGTTGCCATTGAGCGACTACCCACTGTCTTCATCTTGTATTGACATCGATGGCTGCAATATCTTTCTCAAAGTGGAGTGATGAGATTTTCCGAGAATTAGGCCTCACGACACAAAATGCCCTTTAATGGAAACACAAGTCGCAAATGTACTTAGTAGAAGTTTTAGCAATATCGCTTTTCATTTGTGAGAAACTGCTATAGAAACGGAACTACTGACCTCCTTTTTTCATAAACACTGTTAACACAATCAATGGACATTTTCTTCACTGTGTTGATCAGAAAATAAAATGACCCTGAATATAAGACCAACACTCTTTTTCAAAGGCCTTTTTTAAAATGTAAGTTTTTTAAAATTATGTTTTTAATATCAGCCAAACAAACAACTGGTAGATTATCATATTCCTGAGCTGCCTGTCCCGGAAAAAGGAAGATCATGTTTTTGGACTTTTTTAAAAGGACAATACAGTATATATGTATTTTAGAGACTGGACTTTTGTATTGGGGCTTATTGTTTTTTCTAACATGATTTGGATAATACAGTAAAAAAAGATCTCATAAATTTGTTGGATTTTGTTTTACTACTTATCCAGCACTCTTATTTTGGTTGCAACTTCCTGTCTTCCTCCATTCGCAACCACTTCCTTCGTCTGAGCGCTGGCTCACTCAACTGTCCCTGATTGGACATCAGGACACACCTGTCCTTAGTTGCCAATCAGGCTGCTTCCAACAAGGTTAGGTCACTTTGCTTTTGCTTCGTATCTCAATGTTCTTTAGCTTTTTCTATCTTTTTTTCTATGCTTTTTCTGTGTCTGTTTTTGTGCGCCTCCCTGCAGCTTTTTTTTTATTGGTGTGCTTTCCCTAATAAAAAGGCCTTTTATCCGCCCTTTGCCTGCTTTCTCTGTAACTCTGCCTCCAGACCGACATCGCCAAAACCTGGCCAGTGACAACAAAAAGGATTGAGATGACAAAATGTTGTCCACAAGTGTTCTAAATTATAGTTTTTGGGAATGCTGTTTTCTGTATATACCATTTGATTGTATTGTGGCTGGAGGATCTGAGTGAATAGTACGAGTGTAAAGCATGTATGTGTGGATCAATACTGAAATATCAATACTGCTGATACCAGATCTTAAAGGGGACCATTATCACCAGACCTATTTAAGCATCAATATATACCTTGATGTTGCAGAAAAAAGACCATATGGTTTTTTTTTACCGATTTCCGAACTCTAAAAGGGTGGATTTGGCGATTAAAACGCCTTTCAATTGTTCGCCCGTCGGAGCGATGACCTTTCACTCATGACGTTACAACAGGAAGCAATCAGCCATTTTCTCAAACACATTACACACACCAAGTCAAATCAGCTCTGTTATTTTCCGTTTTTTCAACTGTTTTCCTTACCTTGGAGACATCATGCCTCGTCGGTGTGTTGTCGGAGGGTGTAACAACACGATCAGGGACGGATGCAAGTTGACCTACATGGAGTGTACATCGATTAGCATGGCATGCTAATCGATGCTAACATGCTATTTAGGCTAGCTGTATGTACATATTGCATCAATATGCCTCATTTGTAGCTATATTTGCATCCATCCTTTCCCTCCACCCACATTTAATGCCAAACAAACACATACCAATCGACGGATTCAAGTTGCTAGTGTCTAAAGATGCGGAAGTCCCTCGTTTGTTCTGCACATTTTACCGACGATGGCGATGCTACGACAGAGATGTGTGGATATCCTGCGACACTCAAAGCAGATGCATTTCCAACGATAAAGTCAACGAAATCCCAAAGGTGAGTTTTGTTGATGTTATTGACTTATGTGCTAATCAGACATATTTGCGCCAACAGGACTGCCAGCTAATCGATGCTAAGATGCTATTTAGGCTAGCTGTATGTACATTTGTAGCTATATTTGCAGCCAGCCATTCCCTCCACCCACATTTAATGCCAAACAAACACTTACCAATCGACAGATTCAAGTTGCACCAGTGGTGAAAAGATGCAATCGTTGGTTAGAAGGCGATCGCCGAATTCGTCCGCGTTGCCTTTGTCCGTCGTGATATGGCTCAATAGCTTCAGTTTCTTCTTTAATTTCGTTTTCGCTATCTGCCTCCAGACTCCAACCATCCGTTTCAATACATCCGTAATCTGTTGAATCGCTTAAGCCGCTGAAATCCGAGTCTGAATCCAAGCTAATGTCGCTAATCGTTCTGTTCTACCGCCATGTTTGTTTGTTTTGGCGTCACGCTGTGACGTCACAGGAAAATTGAACGCTGGATTTACAGATAGCGAAAATCAGGAACTTTAAAGCCTTTTTTCGGGATATTCCATGATGGGTAAAATTTTGAAAAAAACTTGGAAAAATAAAATAAGCCACTGGGAACTGATTTTTATTGGTTTTAACCCTTCTGAAATTCTGATAATGTTCCCCTTTAATGCTTTTTGCTTATTCTCAAAATCAAAAATCAATACGTGTGATACTGTTACGGGTCCCACCCAGAATATTATCCCAAAATACAGTATCTATAGATACAGTTAAAACGAAAGGAGCAAATTAGACATGGAGCACTCAGTTCTTTGTCGAGATTGCTTTCACTGCGCTGATTCGAACCCAAGATTCTCCCGCAGCAAGATCCCACAGTCTGTCTGGCAACATGCCAGGACACACCCCCGTACGCGCGTCACGCCCACGCCTCGCCACAGCTGCAGGCTGTCAGCTATCAACGCACCTGGAGTAAATCAGGAGGACAGCATAAGAAGCAGTCACTCCTTGGAATCTACGCCGGAACGTCGTTAACTCTTGTAGTGAGCATTCACGTCTCTGGCTTCCCTCTCGTTGTCCTCGACTCATGGTTCTTCGTGCCCTTTTTTGTCTTGTTGACTTATGTCCCTTGCTCTCCTAGCAGTGACCGCCTTGTTCCGTATGCTCGAGCGCAGTACCTCGACCTCCATCTGGATATTGGATGCCATTGTTGCTTGCCTTGTGCCCTCGACGCCCTGCCTGTCCCCGGACTTCCCTTATGCCGACCCTCTTGGTCTGACGAAGATTTCATCCATCACGCATGTACAACATCCTCTTGTATTATTTACATGTTTTACAATTAATCCTGCAACCAACACATTGAGTAGCATCCAACACAATCATCAACGGTTACAATAAACCTGGTAACCTGAGTTCCTTCATGGTGTCGCCTACTTCCAACCCTCACATACATAACACATTGCGTCTCTATTGAAAGTCAAAATGTAATTATACAAAGAAATAAATTCCTCTGAGATCATTAATTACAGGTAAGTACAAATAGCATTTACATATCTAGTATCTTTATAACATTTTACAAATTACCGTCACTCTAGTGTAAATAACACTTTTGCTGCATGATTTACTGTTTTAGACTTGCAAAATATAAACATGTAAATCGACACCATCACTTGACAAAAGTACAAAGCCTCCACTAAACTGACAAAGGGTGAATAACAGTATCATTGTGCTGCAATTCAAAGAACCAACTTAACACGTAACAAATTACACAGAAGACATATAACCTCTATATGTAAAACCTTTTGAAAAAGAATCATAAACTGTATTCGCCTTTTAACATACATAAATTCCACAGTGTAAACATGCCACTAAATGTGTTTATTTTCAATTAATTATTCATTTGTAGCTATAATAAACTACTTGGCAAAAGCGTTGGTCTTCAGTTAACTTTTACCTGTGCAACAGTGTGTGTGTGTGTGTGTGTGTGTGTGTGTGTGTGTGTGTGTGTGTGTGTGTGTGTGTGTGTGTGTGTGTGTGTGTGTGTGTTTGTGAGTGTGTGTGCGTGCGTGCGTGCGTGTGCGTGCGTGCGTGCGTGCGTGCGTGCGTGTGTGTGTGTGTGTGTGTGTGTGTGTGTGTGTGTGTGTGTGTGTGTGTGTGTGTGTGTGTGTGTGTGCGAGAGCCCAAATAATATATAATTATTTTGTCTTGCCTACAAAACAGGGTTGAGGGCTAACTAAACTGACCTTGAAATTGCCCAACAAACTTAAATTGCTTGCCTCCAAGACACAGTTAGGGTTCAAAATGAATGCTAGGCGTCACGTATAACGAGGAAGGTCCAACTGCAGGCCGACGACACTTTACGGCAAGGGTGTCAAACTTATTTAAGATCGGGGGTCACATGGACAAAAATCTACTCCTAAATGGGCTGGATTGGTAAAATCACAGGCACGATAACTTAAAAATAAAGACAACTTCACATTGTTTTTTTTGTTTAAAAATAGAACTAGCACATTTAGAAAATGTACAAATCATAATGTTGTTGGGTTTTTTATTTAATTTACACGGTGCGGTTAATAGTATTTTATCTTTATTTGTCGTTATTTATACTTCCTTAATAAATGATATAATATTCATCAGTCATCACATTCATCAATATAAAAAAATTACATCAAAATCAAATTACAGTCTGTTATTTATGTAGTTTGCTCATTTTCCTCTACTGGTGCACTGACATTGTGGTTTATGATTCTTGTAGCATCATCTACAAAGATACAAATAATTGCTCTTGCAACATCTGGTGGACACATTTCGAACAGCAGTTTCTTCCATTCAAATATTTCAGCTCGTTCTTATACTTAGCGAACTCATCCAGCGGGCCGGATAAAAACCTGTTTAGGCCCACGGGCCGTACGTTTGATACCACTGATGTTAGGGAACGCCCACAGTGGTGTCGACAACTCCAGAGTGGACACTGGTAACGTAATCCAAGATGGTTGATAAAACGTTCATAAGTATGCAGCTTTTCACAAATTTCACAAAATACGATTAAAAAAAAAAGGAATTACGTATAAAAATAAATAAATATATTTGTATTGGTCAATGCTTACTTAAAAATAAAGCAACTACAATTAAGATGCAAGTGTAAGCCACTGTGACACTATTGTTCTTTTTTTTTTTTAAATGTCTCATGATAATGTCAATGAAGGATTTTTAATCACTGCTATGCTGAATTTATAACTAATATTGATACTGTTGTTGATAATATTAATTTTTGTTTCACTACTTTTGGTTTGTTCTGTGTCGTGTTTGTGTCTTCTCAATTGCTCCGTTTATTGCAGTTCTGAGTGTTGCTGGGTCAGGTTTGGTTTTGGAATCGGATTGCATTGTTATGGTATTGCTGTGTATTGTTTTGTTGGATTGATAAAAAAATAAAAATAATAATTGTAATAAAAATAAATAAAAACATCTATTTTTTAAAAATGAGAATCGATTCTGAATCGCATAATGTATTCGATTTGTATTCGAATCGATTTTTCCCCACAACCCTAGTATTAATACTACGAGACAGGATTTAAGGCTCAGTTTAAAAGCAATGCGAATTAATGGTTTGATGTACCGTAGTTTTGTTTTGGTTGTGTCTTAATCTGACATGAAATAATGTGGAGATGTGTATTTGTGCAAGACTCACGTTTTGTCGTTTAGTGTGTTTGGAGTTGCCATATGTGGCTCAAGAATATATTTTTTTAACTAGTCTGTTGAAAGTTTCCCTATTCAGTGTATATAGTTAAATTGCATGGAAGTAGTCTGGAGAGGCTTAATGTGTGACATTTATGGCATTCATTTATTGTATTAGACATGTATAAATGCCCAGCTGAGGGCTTTCAAGATAAAAAAATGGCCGCAAGACAAGTAAAACTGCCATTACCAACATCGTCATGGACGATCAAATATGTCAATTTACCCCATGATTACATCTTACAGACGATTCCGTAAGTAATTTGGGGCTTTAGGAGCTGATATTGGTCATTTACACCAATTACTGACCTGTAGATAAAGATAAAATGAGATCAGCAAGTCAAACACGGAGCATTCAGTTCTTTGTGCAGATTGCGTCTGAAATGTGGATAGAAGTTCTCACTCAACAATCTTGGCTCAACAGCTCTTGTGACAACGGTTCCTACCTGAAGGCTGCTCACTCTACTGTACATAGCCTCTTTTTTGTCACAGTATGTATGGAAAATACAATGACTCATAACCAGCATACATTTCAAGACTATTTAAAAACCAAACCAAAAATATTTGCTCCATTTTTGGATGTATGACAATACTTTAGTTCAGGACTGTCAACAATTTCTCCACCAAAGGACGCATACTGAAAAGTATGTGTGACGTTTTGCTGGCATTGTGGAGATGCGGGTGCGTTCTCTCGTTGATGCAGTCGGATAAGACACAGCGTGAAGGTAAAAAATGATGATTTATTTATACTAAAGAACAAACTAAGAACAAAAACACTTGCACAAGGCACTACAGACAAAACAAACAGAACTAGCATGGGAGCTAGAAAGAACAAAAAGCGCTAGCATGTGAGCTAGGGACAAGCAAAGGAATAGCGTGGAAGCTAACAAGTATAAAAAGTATTTTGCCACAAGCGGGAGTCAGCGACGTCACCTGTTGCATCGAATACAAGCTAGACTGCTAGACTGAATGAACAAAAAGGGCAGGCTTACATGAAGGACATAATCACAGAGCAGGTGCGCGTGAAAAACAAGATGCAGGTGACACTAATACGTGACTATGGCAACGGAAACAAACAGGAAGTGCCACCAGTAACTAAGGGAGACAAATACTAAACAGGATGTGAAAAGACGGAACAAAAACAGAATATGACATGATCCAAGTAGTGGATCATGACAGTATGCGGGGGCCATGTTAGTATTTTTTATTTTGAAAAAAAGTTAAAAACAGATATTGTTTCAGCTTTATATTATAGGTGACTAAGTATACGGTATTATTAATAATTATTAGTATATAATACAGATTTTTTTTTTTTACATTTTTACTGCAGTTTTTTTCACATGAAAGATTATAATACAAACAATAATGATAATAATACAGTGATGTAACTGCAAAACCTAGCGTGTCAAAAAATATGCCTGTACAAAAATACTGTATTTTCCACACCATAGGGCGCACCACATTATTAGGCGCACTGCCGATGAATTGTCTATTTTTAATCTTTTCTCATATATTAGGCGCATTAAAGGAGTCATATTATTGTTTTGTTTTTTCTCTAAATTGAAAACACTTCCTTCTGGTCTACATAATATGTGATGGTGGTTTTTTGGTCAGAATGTTGCATAGATTATGTTTTACAGATCATCTTCAAGTTGCTTTCTGACAGTCTCTTCCGGATGCACCGTTTTGTGGGCGGTCTTATTTACGTGGCTCACCTTCGGTAGCGTCTTCTCCCCGTCATCTTTGTTGTAGCGGTGTAGCGTGCAAGGACTGGAGTAGAAGAAGTGTCAAAAGATACTGCTAACTGTTTTAATGACATTCAGACTTTACTTAACTCAATAACGGAGTAGCATCTCCTCATACGGAAACAACTCTAATGACTAAAGTTCCTTGGGTGAATAATGTAAACTCAGTAGACCGGTATGTTTTAGCACTTTCTTGGCGAGTTTACTGACAGATATAAGTAAAAACTTTACACTACTTTATATTAGAAATGGCAACAGCGAAGGATGAATGTCACATAACAAGAAAATAGAGAAAAAGAAGAAAATTATCGATTATGCGGATTAATTTTTCAGGATTTACGTAGATCCCAAATACAGTTCAACTGTTACCAGAAGGTAAGAAAAGTTGCTTTTGCATAATGTTGCGAAACAAAACGCCAGATAACATGTCTTACCTTATTCAAATGCCATAACAATACTCGTATGTTGAAGCACATCAACTGGTGCTGCTTCACAACTTACAAAAGTCGTACTAAAACATTTTGATAGATTTTTGAGCGCTGTGTAATGTTCTATATTTTCAATGGAACATTTAAAATGTGGGTGTTATTTACTTGACACTTATCATAGTGTAGTCTACACGTATCTCTTAGGTTTGACTGCTATCTACTGGTCACACTTATCATTACACAATGTACCAGATAAAAATAGCTTCAACCAAAATGATTCCTTACATTAGGCACACCAGGTTACAAGGCGTGCTGTCGAGTTTTGAGGGCAAAAAAAGGATTTTAAGTGGGCCTTATAGTCCAAAAAATACAGTATTAATATTCACTTATGTATTTAACAGTGTTTTTTATGGTTGTTGTAATTTTTCCAATTAATTAATTTACAAGTTATTATCAATTACATATTTGTAATTAACCAACTAACTGAACTTAGTTTTTATTTTAAGTGTATTTTGAAATGCGTTGAAATACACAACTTTTTAAAGCGGACACATTAGGGATATTTGCACAAATTGTTAGTATCGTATCGGTGTCGTCAATACAAGCCTGAATTTTAATTGGATCAAAAAAAGCGATATTGCACATCATTATTGTACAGTACAAGCCTGCGCAGATGTGTAGGAAATCAGAGGTGCAAAGGTATAACAAGATTTTATGAGAAGCTAGTGTCACTGTTGGATGGATGAAGTGTTAGTGCTGGTCAGGACAGCTGAATTCCTGACGAGATTAAGTTTACGTAGAAGCCTCTGAGGGAGTCCATAGGCGAGTGAGTTACAATAATCTAATCTGAAACTAACAGTGGCATGTAGAAGGATGACTGTGCTATTGCATGACAGAGATGGGCGGAGGCGGTGGATTTTGCAAAGGGGAAAGTAGGAAGACAAGGTAATGATATTGGTGTGAGCTTCTACTGATAGTGTTCTCCAAGATGACAAAGTCCAAACATGGGGGTTCTTCCTTTTGTGGAATTGTCGGTATAAAGGGAGAAACTGTGCGCTTTGGAAGGGGTGGAGGAAAAATTCTGTTTTATTAGTTTTAAGTTGGAGTACCCTCCGAGGCAGTAAAAGAGAGAATAAAGTCAAAGAGACATATACACTCTTAAGAAGAAATACTTTTATCAATTAATCAATCAATCAATGTTTATTTATATAGCCCCAAATCACAAGTGCCTCAAAGGGCTGCACAAACCACAATGACATCCTCGGTAGGGCCCACATAAGGGCAAGGAAAAACTCACCCCAGTGGGACGTCGACCATGATGACTATGAGAAAACCTTGGAGAGAACCAAATATATGGGCAACACCCCCCCAACCCTCCTAGGGGACCGAAAGCAATGGATGTCGAGCGGATCTAACATGATATTGTGAAAGTCCAGTCTATAGTGGATCTAACGTAACCGTGAGAATCAAGTCCAAAGTGGATTCAATATAGTAGCGAGAGTCCCGTCCAAAGTGGAGCCAGCAGGAAACCATCCCAAACGGAGGCGGATCAGCAGCGCAGAGATGTCCCCAACCGATGCATAGGTGAGCGGTTCATCTTGGGTCCCGACTCTGGACGAGCGGTCCATCCTGGGTCCCGATTTTGGACAGCCAGTACTTCATCCATAGCCACCGGACCGGACCCCGCAAGGGAGGGGGGGACATAGGAGAAAAAGAAAAGAAACGGCAGATCAACTGGTCTAAAAAGGGAGTCTATTTAAAGGTTAGAGTATACAAATATGTTTTAGGATGAGACTTAAATGCTTCTACTGAGGTAGCATCTCGAACTGTTACCGGGAGGGCATTCCAGAGTACTGGAGCCTGAACAGAAAACGCTCTATAGCCGGCAGACTTTTTTTGGGCTCCGGGACTCACTAATAAGCCGGAGTCCTTTGAACGCAGATTTCTTGCCGGGACAAATGGTACAATACAATCGGCAAGATAGGCTGGAGCTAGACCGTGTAGTCTTTTATATGTAAGTAGTAAAACCTTAAAGTCACATCTTAAGTGGACAGGAAGCCAGAGCAGGTGAGCCAGTATAGGCGTGATATGATCAAACTTTCTTGTTCTTGTCAAAAGTCAAGATTTAAAAGATTTAACATCACCCAAGTCAGGGGTTTCGAACCCAAAATGCTGAAGCCATACTGGACCAAAAAAACAAATCTGTCTGGAGCTAGAAAAATTAAAAGCTTTATATAAGTCCTATAATGAAGGCAACACCGGTTGAGCTGGTATGTCCTACCTTCTCTGCTGGCAGGTCCTCCTGCCACTGTGCTTACTAGTAATGTGCGAATCGATACTGAAATATCGAAACTGCGATACCAAATCTTTATAACCTGTCTCTCGCCAGATTGTTGTCGTTTGCTGAGCTCCACACAAGAATCTGGGAGTTCTCAATAAGAGATGTATTTCAGAAGGCGGGGGCCTTGTAAAAAAATCATATGCAATTGGATAAACCACTTGTGTGTTATCTTGAATGACGTGCTACTTCAACCACTCACATGGAAATCAAACCGTGACGCTGATGAGAGTGACGCTGGGAAATCCAAACCCGGTCGGAAGAAGAGCCAAAACATCTTTGCCACCAATAAATGCCTTCAAAACCGTTCTCTGTTCATCTTTTAAGTAATGAATATTCGATCGGTGTCGCAAACAGTTGCAATAGCAGAATCAATGTCAGCACACGACTGCTTGCTCCGTGCCGCCATTGTTGTTTGAATCAAACAGTCCCTTTGGCGCTACGTCAAATCATGAAATCCTGCCCGGCGATCCTGATTGGTTCATTATTTTTGCTATCTTGAAGGAGTTTGCAGAGCCTTTGACAAGCAGATCGTACATGTTGTAGAAGGCGACAAAGCCAATGGCTTCATAGCACACCCTAATACTTATTAACTGGGTGACTGCCGGCAGTCCCTTGTGGAGGGGGTCCGGTCCGATCCGGTGGCCATGTACTGCTTGCCTGTGTATCGGCTGGGGACATCTCTGCGCTGCTGATCCGCCTCCGCTTGGGATGGTTTCCGGCTGGCTCCGCTGTGAACGGGACTCGCTGCTGTGTTGGATCCGCTTTGGACTGGACTCTCGCGACTGTGTTGGATCCAATATGGATTGAACTTTCACAGTATCATGTTAGACCCGCTCGACATCCATTGCTTTCGTCCTCTCCAAGGTTCTCATAGTCATCATTGTCACCGACGTCCCACTGGGTCATCATTGTCACCGACGTCCCACTGGGTGTGAGTTTTCCTTGCCCTTATGTGGGCCTACCGAGGATGCGGTAGTGATTTGTGTTGTGGTTTGTGCAGCCCTTTGAGACACTAGTGATTTAGGGCTATATAAGTAAACATTGATTGATTGATGATTGATTCTAGAGAATGTTTGCGTCTCATATTGTCTTCTTGGCTTTGTGACACGGGTCCTAAATGGCTCTTACTGATCCCAGAACCATGTATATCAAATATTTCCGAATGGTTCAACCGCCACCTGCCCGAATCTAATTAAAATCTATTTTTTCGTCATATCACCCGCCCGACCCGCGGTTTATTCGCGGACTCCGCGGATGAGACCGCAAACCGCGCATCTCTAATAGGTACATTTCAACTGTGAGAGACAGAATGTGAAAAAATCAAAATGGATACATGGATGATACAGCAGAGGATTGGGAGAATGTCATGTGGTCAGATGAAACCAAAATAGAACGTTTTGGTATAAACTCAACTCGTCGTGTTTGGAGGAAGAAGAATACTGATTTGCATCCCAAGAACACCATAACTACTGTGAAGCATGGGGGTGGAAACATCATGCTTTGGGGCTGTTTTTCTGCTAAAGGGACAGGACGATTGATCCGTGTTAAGGAAAGAATGAATGGGGCCATGTATCATGAGATTTTCAGCCAAAACCTCCTTCCATCAGTGAGAGCTTTGAATGGTTGACCAAATACTTATTTTCCACCATAATTTACAAATAAATTATTTAAAATTCCTACAATGTGAATTCCTGGATTTTTTTTTCACATTCTGTCTCTCACAATTAAAGTGTACCTATGATGAAAATTACAGACCTCTGTCATCATTTTAAGTGGGAGAACTTGCACAATCAGTGGCTGACTAAATAATTTTTTGCCCCACTATACATACACTTGGTGTTTTATAATACTGAGTGACTCATTTTGATCGCCAGCCATTTTCTTGCTGGCACGTTACTTACTTACCTGTGCGGAAGAAAAAGTAGTTCCCACCAATCAACTTTCATTTAGAGAAGATCTCAATAATTTAGTTTACATTTCTCAAATAACAAAAATATCAAAAGTATCGATATTTTGATTTGAGAATCGATATTAAAGCATGAAGATTTGGTCTCGGCGGTATCGATATTTCGGTATTGATCTGCACATCACCAGTCTGCATTTGCTTTAATGCTGTGCAGTTAATGTGTTGCCCAAACATTTAAAGATGGAACATTCGGCAGAAATACCGGACAATTCTGCAAACTTTATGGCTGGCTCACATCGTGGTCACTCCGTGATCACGTACGACCGCCAGACACTTCTGGATGTGGACAGATCGGGCCGTTTTGGACTGATAGACGTGTGCTTGCTAGACCTGCTAACTAGCACGGGACTACTTCGGCGGCTACATCCAGCGGCCTGCGAAGCAGGGGAGTATAGTAGCAGCGGGGGCTGTCTACGGAGCAGACGCCAGCGGTGTGATCGGAAACGCGGATGCCGAGCGGGGCTAAAAACAAAGCAGAAGGCTAATCCCCACAGAACACCACTTCCCTCCATCACGAAGCCGGATCTAAATAGAAGATGCAAGACTACTGGTCTGGGTAAGGAGTCAGTTAAATTAGAACAAGTTTTTTCTGCTTTGATATCACCGTTTCCAAAGTTACGATACTCCCGTATACTAAAGTATTGTCCGATCATTACCTTATAAAATTCGAGGTTCAGACGCATGTTCGTCAAACTAGTAATAATAATAATAACTGCTATAGCAGCCGCAACAATAATACGGCCACAAAGACAACTCTTGCTGACCTACTGCCCTCGGTAATGGTACCATTCCCAAAGTATGTGGGCTCTATTGATAACCTCACTAACAACTTTAACGACGCCCTGCGCGAAACCATTGATAACATAGCACCGCTAAAGTTGAAAAAGGCTCCAAAAAAGCGTACCCCGTGGTTTACAGAAGAAACTAGAGCTCAGAAATTATTATGCAGAAAGCTGGAACGCAAATGGCGCACGACTAAACTTGAGGTGCACCATCAAGCATGGAGTGATAGTTTAATAACTTATAAACGCATGCTTACCTTAGCTAAAGCTAAATATTACTCAAATCTCATCCACCGTAATAAAAACGATCCTAAATTTTTGTTTAGTACGGTAGCATCGCTAACCCAACAAGGGACCCCTTCCAGTAGCTCCACCCACTCAGCTGATGACATTATGCAATTCTTTAATAAGAAAATTGAAGTCATTAGAAAGGAGATTAAAGACAATGCGTCCCAGCTACAACTGGGTTCTATTAACACGGATACGATTGTATATACTGCGGATACTGCCCTCCAAAATAGTTTCTCTCGTTTTGAGGAATTGTTACAACGTGTAAATGGAATAAAACAAACAACGTGTTTACTTGACCCTATTCCTGGGAAACTTATCAAGGAGCTCTTTGTATAATTAGGTCCATCAGTGCTAAATATTATAAACTTATCACTTTCCTCGGGCACTGTTCCCCTAGCATTCAAAAAAGTGGTTATTCATCCTCTTCTCTAAAGACCTAACCTCGATCTTGACCTCATGGTAAACTACCGACCGGTGTCTCACCTTCCCTTTATTTCAAAAATCCTCGAAAAAAATTGTTGCGGAGCAGTTAAATGAACACTTAGCGTCTAACAATCTATGTGCAAACCTTTCAATCCGGTTTCAGGGCAAATCACTCTACCGAGACAACCCTCGCAAAAATGACTAATGATCTATTGCTAACGATGGATTCTGATGCGTCATCTATGTTGCTGCTCCTCGATCTTAGCGCTGCTTTCGATACCGTCGATCATAATATTTTATTAGAACGTATCAAAACACGAATTGGTATGTCAGACTTAGCCCTGTCTTGGTTTAACTCTTATCTTACTGATAGGATGCAGTGTGTCTCCCATAACAATGTGACCTCGGACTACGTTAAGGTAACTTGTGGAGTTACCCAGGGTTCGGTCCTTGGCCCTGCACTCCAGCATGTACATGCTGCCGCCAGGTGACATCATACGCAAATACGGTGTTAGCTTTCACTGTTATGCTGATGACACCCAACTCTACATGCCCCTAAAGCTGACCAACATGCCGGATTGTAGTCAGCTGGAGGGGTGTCTTAATGAAATTAAACAATGGATGTCCGCTAACTTTTTGCAACTTAACGCCAAAAAAACGGAAATGCTGATTATCGGTCCTGCTAGACACCGACCTCTATTTAATAATACAACTCTAACATTTGACAACCAAACAATTAAACAAGGTGACACGGTGAAGAATCTGGGTATTATCTTCGACCCAACGCTCTCCTTTGAGTCACACATTAAAAGCGTTACTAAAACGGCCTTCTTTCATCTCCTTAATATCGCTAAAATTCGCTCCATTCTGTCCACTAAAGACGCTGAGATCATTATCCATGCGTTTGTTACGTCTCGCCTCGATTACTGTAACGTATTATTTTCGGGTCTCCCCATGTCTAGCATTAAAAGATTACAGTTGGTACAAAATGCGGCTGCTAGACTTTTGACAAGAACAAGAAAGTTTGATCATATTACGCCTATACTAGCTCACCTGCACTGGCTTCCTGTGCACTTAAGATGTGACTTTAATATTACCTTTGTTCCGCTCATGCACTGCGTCCTTTTTTTCACATTTATCCAACAAAGTCAGAGTCGTAAGTCAGGGTTGCCGCTTCGAGTCTGGCTTCATATTCCTCCACAAAAAAACGTCTAAAAGAGTCTATCCACTTATTGTAGTCTGGCGTAGAAAAATTAAGTTTGGAAAGAAATATTAAACAACAATAAACTGCAAATAGTTTAAAGACTGCCCCACAAAAGTTCCTTTCTTTCTTCTTTCTCTCATTGTCAATTTTTTTGCAAACAAAATACACAAGAAATGAGATATAAACAAGTCGACCTTGCATACGCCGTAATGGTCGTGTGTTTGAAAAATACGTTTTAGGAACGCCCCCAACTGTGTTCAACCAATCAGTGTTGGACAGCACAGTCCCCCCCTTCCAAAAGTCACACCTAGCTGGCAGAAACACCAAAAAGTCCCCGAATAACTGAATCTACCCCGGTAGTTTTTGTGTGGAAACACAAGGGAACTTTACAGTATTTGCTCTGGTAAATGGGAAAGTTCCAGTGTAAGTTGCTGCGTTGGAAAAGGTCCTTATGGTACCTCCTCCTATTTTCTGTGACGACGGTGCTTAGTATGCAGCACAAAAGCACTGCATTTTTGGCGGTGAAAAAGAAAACAAATGAAAGACCAAAGCTCCTGCCTTGCTTTGACAAACCCATTTTCACAGTACAAATGTCATATTAGCTCCCATCTGATGAGAAGGATTCCTGATGTATCAAATCTAACCAGCAGTTTCATATTTGCAGCTTCGGGATTGTGCTGAAGACGCCAATACAAAGCAGATTTTCTTCACCACTGAGCAGGAAATGTATGTGTAGACAGGATAAAAAGCTCTCTTGGATGAAGCGAGAATACCTTCAGCAGGCGGTGGTCACAGTCCAATGTGGTTTCATGCAACCTTCATGGAAAAAGATTTTGAAAGGTGATTTTTTGATTGATTATGCTGTGTTGGTTATCCAGTTGCTTGTAAGTCCCACAGATGTTCCATTACACAATGACAACGATGCATTTGCAATAGTGGTGTGAAAGTACATGTTTTCATATTCTGATTTTTCAGTACAGAACATTCTTTAGGGGAAAGATGCCATCGATTTCCCACACGGTGCACATTAAGAGAGGGACATAAAGACAAGTGGATAAGCAGTGTGCCTGTATTGTTCCTTTTCTTCAACTAGAGCATTTGTCTCAAACGTACGGCCCGAGGGCCACGTCAGGCCCGCAAATAGGTTTTATCCGGCCCGCGGGATGAGTTTGCTAAGTATTTTAGAATGAAGTAAACAACTGTTCTAAATGTGGCCACTGGATGTCGCAAAAGCAATCAATTGTATATTTGTAGATGATGCTACATATGTCCAAAATAAACCACATGTTAATACATCAGTCTACATAAATAACATACTGTAATTATTAGGGGTGTGGGAAAAAATTGATTCGAATACAAATCTAATCAAATACGTTGTGCAATTCAGAATCGATTCTCATTTTTAAAAAATCGATTTTTTTTATTTTTATTTTTTTTAAATCAATCCAACAAACCACTACACAGCAATACCAGAACAATGCAATCCAATTCCAAAACCAAACCTGACCCAGCAACACTCAGAACTGCAATAAACAGAGCAATTGAGAGGAGACACAAACACAACACAGAACAAACCAAAAGTTGTGAAACATAAATGAATATTATCAACAACAGTATCAATACTAATTAGAATTTCAGTATAGCAGTGATTAAAAATCCCTCATTGACATTATCATTAGACATTTATAAAAATAGTGTCACAGTGGCTTGACAACACACTGTGTCCAATGTTTTCTCAAAGATAAAATAAGTCATATTTTTGGTTCTTTTAATAGTTAAAACAAATTTACATTATTGCAATCAGTTGATAAAACATTTTCATTTACAATTATAAAAGATTTTTTTTTTCAAAAAAATCAACTACTCTGCTTGCATGTCAGCAGACTGGGGTAGATCCTGCTGAAATCCTATGTATTGAATGAATACAGAATCGTTTTGAATCGGAAAAATATTGTTTTTGAATCGAGAATCGAATCGAAAAAATCGATATATTATCGAATCGTGACCCCAAGAATTGATATTGAATCGAATCGTGGGACACCCAAAGATTCGCAGCCCTAGTAATTATAGTTTTTTTTATCTTGATATATTGAAAATTAACACCAAAGAGTTGACTGACGGACATTATTACATCATTTATTCAGAAAATATAAATAATGACAAATAAAGATAGAATACTATTAACTGCAACATGTAAGTGTAAAAAAAACAACAGCAACATTATGATTTGTACATTTTCAGAATGTGCTTGTTTTATTTTTAAACAAAGAAAACAATCTGAAGTAGTCTTTATTTTTAAGTTATCGTGCCGTGATTGTACCAGATTTTCCCACTTGGGAGTAGATTTTTGGCCCCGACCTAAAATGAGTTTGACAAACCTAAACTAGAGTCTTCAATAAAGGTAAAATGTTGGGAAATTTGAATGTATTCATTTCATTCATCATTAAATGCATTTTGCCTTGTTTACTAAAACTATATTGTTCTCCGTATAGGGCAGTAGTTCGTGACATGTAGCGAAGCTCTGTAGCTTAACTACATTTCCCAGTAAGTTGGCAGTAGCTTCGCTACTGTTTAAATAAGTAGCAATTTCCGTAGCTGAGCTGTTTTTACACCCATGTAGCGGGTAGTTTAGCTACAAAGCTACATGCTGCACAAGAAGAGAGAGGGAGAGGAAGAGGAGAAAAAGAGCAAAATGGACGAGTGCAACGCCACAAGCAGGGGACAAAGATGTAAGGGAAAAATCAATGATGATTGGTTGGTGTACTATGATGAGTCACAATTTGAGATGCTACCTCAGTAGAAGCATTTAAGTCTCACCTTAAAACTCATTTGTATACTGTAGCCTTTAAATAGACCCCTTTTTTAGACCAGTTGATCTGCCGTTTCTTTTCTTTTTCTCCTCTGTCCCACTGGAGGGGTTCCGGTCCGGTGGCCATGGATGAAGTACAGGCTGTCCAGAGTCGGGACCCAGGATGGACCGCTCGCCTGTGTATCGGCTGGGGACATCTCTGCGCTGCTGTTCCGCTTCCGCTTGGGATGGTTTCCTGCTGGCTCCACTGTGGACGGGACTCTCTCTGCTGTGTTGGATCCACTTTGGACTGGACTCTCACGGTTGTGTTGGATCCACTATGGATTGAACTTTCACAGTATCGTTAGACCTGCTTGACATCCATTGCTTTCGGTTCCCCTAGAGGGGGGGGGGGGTTGTCCTCTCCAAGGTATCTCATAGTCATCATTGTCACCGACGTCCCACTGGGTGTGAGTTTTCCTTGCCCTTATGTGGGCTCTACCGAGGATGTCGTTGTGGTTTGTGCAGCCCTTTGAGACACTAGTGATTTAGGGCTATATAAATAATCATTGATTGATTAATTGATTGATTGAATTGGTTAAGATTAGGGCAAAACATTACAGACACGCCAATCAGAGGCAAGATAGGGCAGGTCATCAAACCAGGAAGGGACATCACTACAGACACGCACATCCCACATGAGGACGAGGGAGTCGGAGAAGAGAAGAGGGAATATTCAAGCAGGCAATTAAAAATAAAAAAATGTGGAAGCTGGCAAGAGGATTCTCTTCCTTAGATTTTTCTTTTAGCGATGTAGACGTCATCCAGAAAACCCACAATGCGTCTACTTGGCTACATTTAAACAAATATATACGTTTGGATAAAACAATGCCAAAAACATTCATTTTAGTTGTTTACTATGGAAGCTCAAATCAAAACTGCTCTCAACATGGAAGACAAGAACACACAATTAAAACCACACTTTAAGGTGAGTTGAGTTCAAAGTTTTACTGCCCATAAAAACAATTATCATCTATTCCCAAACAACACACAAGTCATTTTTTTGTCACGATATAGATACATGCTGGGCCAAAGAAAATGCACACTAAAATACATACTACAGTGGGATGTGGGGACCCCCAGAGGGAGTTGTAGGGTTCTAAATGACAGTTAATAGTAATGGACTCTTATTGTGGCCATTTAGTTCCATATGTACACTCTTGGTTACATTAACATTATTACCTTTATAAGAACTTAAAATGTAGAAGTTGGGTAGGAATTTAATTTAGTTAAAAATGTAATATAACATATGTTTACTTTAAATATGTTCAGTTTTATTGATTTACCTTCATCTAACAATGGAGTTTATTAAAGGGGAAGTGCACTTTTTTGGAATTTTTCCTATCGTTCACAATCATTATGAAAGACATGACGACAGATGTATTTTTTTTATGTATTATAAATATTAAATGAAAGTCCGCTTACAATGTAGCCTAAAGGAGACGCTCTATTTCTGCTTATAAAGCCCTTAAAAACATCAAAACACCTCCATTAAAGTTTTAGATACAAAATGATGTAAGTATATATGTGATGTAGTAACAGGCAAATTTATAATAACATTTATTTTTACATATTTTGTTAATTTTACACTACACGGCGAATTAATTTCAAAAAAGCGTCACAACGTATGTTTATTTTTTCAACAACATAACTGATTATTACTCATTGCAAAATTCATGAGAGCCAATATACATAAGAAAACATCACTTACTACACAAGATCTGCTGTCATTTGGATGCCGACTGATAGAATCTTGTAATATTTCCATTTTTAAAAAAAATGACTCATAATCCTCATGAAGAGAAGTGAAGTGGAGCTAAGTGTCTTTTTGTGTCGTTCTTGCCATTACCGGGTGTAAATTAGCTGTCAAATGGTACCAACTTGTCGGAATTTTTCTCAGACTTTTTCTCTCCAGGTGAGATGCATGATTAATGATCTACAATTGTTTTCCAAGGATCAGGGATGCTAGGAAAGAGCTATGACCACATGATGATGTACAAACACCATTTCCATATGAGTTGGGAAATTGTGTTATATGTAAATATAAACGGAATATAATGATTTGCAAATCATTTTCAAGATATATTCAGTTGAATATGCTACAAAAGCAACATACTTGATGTTCAAACTGATAAACCTTTTTTTTTTTTTGGGCAAATAATCATTAACTTTAGAATTTGATGCATGACGAAGAAGTTGGGAAAGGTGGAAATAAATACTGATAAAGTTGAGGAATGCTCATCAAACACTTATTTGGAACATCCCACAGGTGTGCAGGCTAATTGGGAACACGTGGGTGCCATGATTGGGTATAAAAACAGCTTCCATGAAATGCTAAGTCATTCACAAACGATGGGGCGAGGGTCACCACTTTGTAAGCAAATTGTCGAACAGTTTTAGAACAACATTTCTCAACGAGCTACTGCAAGGAATTTAGGGATTTTACCACCTACGGTCCGTAAAATCATCCAAAGGTTTAGAGAATCTGGAGAAATCACTGCACGTAAGCGATGATGTTACGAACCTTTGATCTCTCAGGCGGTACTGCATCAAAAACCGACATCAGTGTGTAAAGGATATCACCACATGGGCTCAGGAACACTTCATAAAACCACTGTCAGTAACTACATCTGTAAGTGCAAGTTAAAACTCTACTATGCAAAGCAAAGCCCATTTATCAACAACACCCAGAAACGCCGCCGGCTTCGCTGGGCCCGAGGTCATCTAAGATGGACTGACGCAAAATGGAAAAGTGTTCTGTGGTCTGACGAGTCCAAATTTCAAATTATATTCGGAAACTGTGGGCGTGGTGTCTTCCGGAACAAAGAAGAAAATAACCATCAGGATTGTTATGGGCGCAAAGTTCAAAAGCCAGCATCTGTGATGGTATGGGGGTGAATTAGTGCCCAAAGCATGTGTAACTTACACATATGTGAAGGCACCACTAATGCTGAATGGTCCATACAGGTTTTGGAGCAACATATGTTGTCATCCAAGCAACGTTATCATGGACGCCCCTGCTTATTTCAGCAAGACATTGCCAAGCCACGTGTTACAACAGCGGGTACTTTCCTGGCTCGCCTGCAGTCTAGACCTGTCTCCCATCGAAAATGTGTGGCGCATTATGAAGCGTAAAATACGACAGCGGAGACCCCGGACTGTTGAACGGCTGAAGCTCTACATAAAACAAGACTGGGAAATAATTCCACTTTCAAAGCGTCAACAATTAGTTTCCTCAGTTCCCAAATGTTTATTGAGTGTTGTTAAAAGAAAAGGTGATGTAACACAGTGGTGAACATGCCCTTTCCCAACTACTTTGGCACTTGTTGCAGCCATGAAATTCTAAGTTAATTATTATTTGCAAAAAAAAAAAGTTTATGAGTTTGAACATCAAATGTCTTTGTAGTGCATTCAATTGAATATGGGTTGAAAAGGATTTGCAAATCATTGTATTCCGTTTATATTTACATCTAACACAATTTCCCAACTCATATGGGAACAGGGTTTGTAAACATAGCAACATAAACTGGTGATCATGTTGCCCCCATAAATAGTTTGTCTGCGTTAGTGCTTGTAATAACAATATCACTAATACTTGGTTAATATTCAAGACACGTAATGTAAATGGAGTATTTTTGGATATGTATTTTACAATTTAGAATGCATTACCACACTATGTGAGTTGTGTGGTCCTCTGTTGTCCTCTGTGTTTTGAAATTTTGATTTCTATTTACTGTTTTAATTGGTTTCACCTTAAAATCGTTTTTAATCATATTTATTTCATATTGGTTTTATATGTATTTATTTTTTGTTTTTTGTTTTTATTCAGTCATTGGTGGAGCCCAGGATAGTATTTGAATGTTGTTTTTAATATTGTTGTGCAGCACTTTGGAAACATTTTTTGTTTAAATGTGCTATATAAATGAAGTGGATTGGATTGGAATGGATTAAAAAAAAAAATCTATCCCTCATGTCTTTCATAATGATTTTGAACAATAGGCAATTCTCCGGGGATGGCTTCCCCTGTAGTTAATGCTCGAACGGCACGTGCGGAGACAGTTGGGGCAGGGGTACTTTCCTGGGTTGGTTGATTCCGTCAAGGCAGGCTTTCCCCTTTCTCCTGCAAGAGAGATGTGCTGACGCCACTCTTCAAAGTGTGCTTCGGCCTACAGTGTCAGTGAATGCCAGTGCCATCTATCCAGGGCTGCTGCCGCAAGCTTCTTCGGGGCAATCCCAGCATGAGAGACCTTTGTCTTTACTCAGTCTTTGAAGCGCTTGGGCGTAATGCACTGGTTTCCCGCTTGCCAATGCTTCACCAAAGAGTAGTTGTTGGTATGTCGTGGTCCATCCGGACTACATACCTCGCCCATCGTAGCTGGCTTTTCATGATCACAGCCTCATTGCTGATGGTTCCAGCTGTGTCGAGTACTTTGCTGTTTAGGACCTAGTCTTGCGGTCTAATGTTCAGGATGTACCACAGGAAACGCCCCAGCTGCTTTGGTATCATGTGTGCAGGGTTCATGGTTCGCGTAAGAACCACAGCATTGTAAACCTTCAGATTGGTGGACAGCTGTCTGAGGATTTAGGCATAGAGATGGCCAAGGGCTTGGCTGGCTCTGCAGATCCTGCCGCTAATCTCTTTGTCTAGGTTGCAGTCGTTGCTGATGGTGCTGCCAAACTACTTAAAGTCTCCTTGGTCTTTTGCATTCCCTCAATACAAATACAGGGAGGGTGGGCGATGGATCAGGCACTGGCTGGAACGTACCTCTGTCTTATCAAGCTGAGGGTCAGACTAAAGTGAAGGGAAGCAAGCAAACTTGTTCACGGAGAACTGGAGGTCAGACTCCTTGTGGGCCATAAGGCCAATGTCATCTTAGAACAGTAGTTCCAAGATGAGCTTTTCCAGGGTCTGGTCTTGGTGCTCAGTATGCATAAGTCGAAAATGGACCCATTTGGCTTGTGTCGCAAGTCCACCCCACAGTTCAGGGGCCTCTTGTATCAAGCTTGTTTGGGCACAAATACCTGGCCTACACCCTTTTTCCCAGCAAAGTTGAGATGTATTAATACTGATGTTGACGTGGAAATGTGCGTTGTCTCAAGCCAACTTCATGTTTCACATACATACATTTCTAAAGGCTTTGGAAACTTTGTCGACTCACAGAAGTAGCCATTCGGGCTTTGCCAACATTTGATTTCAACAATGCAAAAAAAATTGAGACAAACACACAAAATTCACTTTTTCACCAATGCATTTAATGCTTCATAATCATATTCATTTTTGTGAGAACGTCTAATAATTTTTGCAGACGATTATTTTGCCACCTATTGCTGTCACAAGGTGTTCCTCTGACTCCTTGGTCATATCGGGCGAGTAGCAGCCGGCAGTGGTTGCGGCACATTAAAGGACCTTGAAAGTGAGTCCCGCCGTCGTGTCACGTACGACTGCTACCCCAAGAAGCTCTCCTGCGTAGTAATAATACATTGACTAATAAAACAACATTTAAACTCTTCCATATCCTTTTTGATAGCGCTGGCATGTTAAATGTAAAAAAATCACATTCAACCAAGTACTACATCACTTTCATATTAAAACCAAATCTGGCGCAAGTGAGCAGGCAACTGTTTGAACATATTTGTTGTAATTTATCCAAATTATAATTACATTGGGTTAATCAGTGTCCAGGGTGTACACGGCCTTCAGCCCGATTGTAGCTGAGATAGGCACCAGCGCCCCCTGCGATCCCAAAGGGAATAAGCGGTAGGAAATGGATGGATGTATAATCAGTCACCCACTCTTCTAAATTTTTACGTGTCATTCCAGCATTGCAAATTTCCCCGAGTCAGTTTTGGCTATGCATACCTATCTTTGTATTCACTTTCTTTCTGACACGACCAGTTGTATTATTTCAGCCTGCGTTCAGTTCTCTGTGACACGGCAATGACTTGCTGACAATTGCTCCGTCTATTGCGCCAAACGCAAGACTCAAGCACCTCCTGCTGACTTGTGATTTCCAAGCTCAAGTGCATGACCCCAATATAATTTACGTTTTTTTATAAGTGGACATGGCCCGGGCGGGGTCTGGGCGTGGCCAGCCAAGCAGAGGTCCACGGTCAGTTTCAAGTTGATTGTGTCATGATCCACTACTTGGATCATGTCATATTCTGTTTTTGTTCCTTCTTTGTATCACATCCTGTTTAGTATTTGTCTTCCTTAGTTCCTGGTGGCACTTCCTGTTTGTTTCCGTTGCCATAGTTATGTATTAGTCACCTGCATCTTGTTTTTCACGCGCACCTGCTCTGTGAAAGTCTAGTTTGTATTCGATGCAACAGGTGACGTCGCTGACTCCCGCTTGTGGTAAAATACTTTTTTGTACTTGTTAGCTTCCATGCTAGTTCTGTTTGTTTTGTCTGTAGTGCCTTGTGCAAGGGTTTTTATTCTTAGTTTGTTCTTTAGTATAAATAAATCATGATTTCTTACCTTCACGCTGTGTCTTATCCAACTGCATCAACGAGAGAACGCACCCGCATCATCACAATGCCAGCAAAGCGTCACAGTTTGGGATGTAAAAAAGAAATGTGCTTGGATTTCGCGTGCGTACACTTTAAAACATGAATTTTAACTTGCTTAAAATGTTTTCTGCATTTAAACATAGTTGTTGTTGTTTTTTGTTGGAAATCTATTCAAGACTTGATACATGAGGCCCCAGGTCCCTAACGGCATGATTGAAGAACAGGTTGAAGAGGACCGCAGCCAGCACACACCCCTTTTTAAGCACTACTGCTGATGTTGAATGACTCCAATACTTCTTCGCCTGAGAGAACTTTACCGGTCATGTCATCATGGAACTATCAGATGAGGTTTTAAAACATGTCTGGGCATGCAAACTTTGACAAAATGGTCCACAGGGTTTAACTGTTCACCGTGTCAAAGGCTTTGATAAGTTCTATGACGATTGAAGATTTTCTGTTCCAGGCATTTCTCCTGAATCTAGCAAACGGTAAAAATCATGTTGACTGTGCTGAAGTTTTGGCGGAATCTACGCTGTCTTAGGCAGGTTGTCTTCCGAGACGTAGGTGATCAGGTGGTGGATGAGGACCCAAACCAGGACCTTCCCAGCACTTTTTTTTTTTTAATAGGGAGAAAACTGTGGCATTCCTGAAGTCTTTAAGCAGTTCCTTGTCTTCCCGCGTACTGGAGAAGAGGGAGTGAAAGGCTTTTTGGGCCACGGGACCGGCTGATTTGAAGATCCCTGTATTCCAGCACGGATCTTCAAGTCCTTCCAGGCGCTTTGCCTGCATTGGTCTGTCTCATCACCTTTGAGAAGTTGATCCATTGTCAGAGCGAAGTCAACGCAGTGAACTCCGTTTTTTGTGGAATCTTACACACTCTTAGAACTTATGCTCTTAAAACGATTTACACCAGGAGTGTCCAAACTACAGCCCTCGGGTCAAATGCAAACCACCAGCGTATTCACATTGGCCCGCAAGGCATCACAAGTTAAATAAACAATTTGACCGGTAGCGGTGTTGCCATCCATCCATCCATCCATTTTCTACCCCTAGTCCCTTTCGGGGTGGCGGGGGGTGCTGGAGCCTATCTCAGCTGCATTCGGGCGGAAGCTGCAGGGGTACACGTTGGACAAGTCTCATATGTATAAGCTTTAAAAACACACACACACACATATATACATACATAGTTACTATATATATATATATATATATATATATATATATATATATATATATATATATATATTCGTGGGTTCCCTCCGGGTACTCCGGCTTCCTCCCACTTCCAAAGACATGCACCTGGGGATAGGTTGATTGGCAACACTAAATTGGCCCTAGTGTGTGAATGTGAGTGTGAACGTTGTCTATCTATCTGTGTTGGCCCTGTGATCAGGTGGTGACTTGTCCTGGGTGTACCCCGCCTTCCGCCCGATTGTAGCTGAGATAGGCACCAGTGACCCCAAAGGGAATAAGCGTTAGAAAATGGATGAATGGGTACTCATATGTATAGGCTTTCTATATACAGTATATATATATATATATATATATATATATATATATATATATATATATATATATATTTACACAGTATATTTTATATATATATATACAGTATATTTATTATTTATATATATATATATACATCCATTTTTTACCTTTGGGGTCGCGGGGGGCGCTGGTGCCTTTCTCAGCTACAATCGGGTGGAAGGCGGGTTACACCCTGGACAAGTCGCCACCTCATCGCAGGGCCGATATATATATATATATATATATATATATATATATATATATATATATATTTATATACAGCACCCACCGTGCCCCCAAAAGGGACAGGCGGTAGAAAATGTATGTGTGTATATATATATATATATATATATATATATACACATATATATATATATTGTGACAGCCTTCCTGCCGCCATCACCGTGTGGGTTGCCATGACACTGGATGCAGGACGCCTCATAACAGGTTTGACACTGTATTACTTCAATAAAGTCATTTCCCTGCCAGTCGATCGCGCCACTTTCTGGCTCGCTGGCTCTCCCTGGCTGCCGTCGCGCACCTTTCGGTGCCCGCTGGGTGCGTCTGCTGCGGGGCCTCATCCTCGTCGGCATCTCGCTCGTTGTCCTCAATGTGCTTGTGGTCAGTCGTCTCTGGTGGTTCCTTCTCCCGTTTTTCTCTCTCCATCGTGCCCCCTTCGCCTCTCTTATAATCTAGGAGCAGATGCGAAGATTGTGAACAGGTGTGTGTCTTACGCACGTGACCTAGATTGCCTTTCTTGTGCTGCTCTGCGTGCGACACGCCTCTCCTCGCCGCCGCATGCCCCGCCTCCTGGTCCAGAACGCCTCTGTCCGCCCGCTGTCGGCCCGTCGGCTGCGTCTCTCCACATATATATATATGTATATATATATATATATATATATGTATATATATATATATATATATGTATGTATATATATATATATATATATATATATATATATATATATATATATATATATATTTATATATTTATTTATATTTATATATATATATATATATATATATATATATACAAAAAAAAAGTATATTTATATATATGTTACTTTTGTTACTTTGCATGCAGTCCACTTTTGGCCTCGAGCCAAATTTTTTCAGCTTATGCGGTCCCCATTCAAAAACTTTGGACACCCCTGCTTTACAGCCTCTCATTTCAGGCATTCATTCGATCGCAACTGGACACAAACAGTCCAGTTGCGATTGATTGAATGCTCTGAGATTAAAATGACCTGGATGAATGAGAATATCCATAGACGTGTTTACACCCTCTAAAATGTCATTTCACATGAAAACTTTAAACTGGCTCTCAATATACTCACTCGCAGCCTACTGGTACCTAACTCTGCGATGTGCTAACGGTGCCAGTTTGCAGGTACATTGCAAATGTTTTAGTATGAATAAATCAGACTGCTGGTGCTAAATGAATATATTTGCATCTCATCCTCTCAGTATTGTGCCATCCATCCATCCATCATCTTCCGCTTATCCGAGGTCGGGTCGCGGGGGCAGCAGCCTAAGCAGGGAAGCCCAGACTTCCCTATCTCCAGCCACTTCGTCTAGCTCTTCCCGGGGGATCCCGAGGCGTTCCCAGGCCAGCCGGGAGACATAGTCTTCCCAACGTGTCCTGGGTCTTCCCCGTGGCCTCCTACCAGCTGGACGTACCCTAAACACATCCCTAGGGAGGCGTTCGGGTGGCATCCTGACCAGATGCCCGAACCACCTCATCTGGCTCCTCTCGATGTGGAGGAGCAGCGGCTTTACGTTGAGCTCCTCCCGGATGGCAGAGCTTCTCACCCTATCTCTAAGGGAGAGCCCCGCCACCCGGCGGAGGAAACTCATTTCGGCCGCTTGTACCCGTGATCTTATCCTTTCGGTCATGACCCAAAGCTCATGACCATAGGTGAGGATGGGAACGTAGATCGACCGGTAAATTGAGAGCTTTGCCTTCCGGCTCAGCTCCTTCTTCACCACAACGGATCGATACAACGTCCGCATTACTGAAGACGCCGCACCGATCCGCCTGTCGATCTCATGATCCACTCTTCCCCCACTCGTGAACAAGACTCCTAGGTACTTGAACTCCTCCACTTGGGGCAGGGTCTCCTCCCCAACCCGGAGATGGCACTCCACCCTTTTCCGGGCGAGAACCATGGACTCGGACTTGGAGGTGCTGATTCTCATTCCGGTCGCTTCACACTCGGCTGCGAACCGATCCAGTGAGAGCTGAAGATCCCGGCCAGATGAAGCCATCAGGACTACATCATCTGCAAAAAGCAGAGACCTAATCCCGTGGCCACCAAACCGGAACCCCTCAACGCCTTGACTGCGCCTAGAAATTCTGTCCATAAAAGTTATGAACAGAATCGGTGACAAAGGACAGCCTTGGCGGAGTCCAACCTTCACTGGAAACGTGTCCGACTTACTGCCAGCAATGCGGACCAAGCTCTGACACTGATCATACAGGGAGCGGACTGCCACAATAAGACATTCCGATACCCCATACTCTCTGAGCACTCCCCACAGGACTTCCCGAGGGACACGGTCGAATGCCTTCTCCAAGTCCACAAAGCACATGTAGACTGGTTGGGCAAACTCCCATGCACCCTCAAGAACCCTGCCGAGAGTATAGAGCTGGTCCACAGTTCCACGACCAGGACGAAAACCACACTGTTCCTCCTGAATCCGAGGTTCGACTATCCGGCGAAGCCTCCTCTCCAGTACACCTGAATAAACCTTACCGGGAAGGCTGAGGAGTGTGATCCCACGATAGTTGGAACACACCCTCCGGTCCCCCTTCTTAAAGAGAGGGACCACCACCCCGGTCTGCCAATCCAGAGGTACCGCCCCCGATGTCCACGCGATGCTGCAGAGTCTTGTCAACCAAGACAGCCCCACAGCATCCAGAGCCTTAAGGAACTCCGGGCGGATCTCATCCACCCCCGGGGCCTTGCCGCCGAGGAGCTTTTTAACTACCTCAGCGACCTCAGCCCCAGAAATAGGAGAGTCCACTACAGATTCCCCAGGCACCGCTTCCTCAAAGAAAGACGTGTTGGTGGGATTGAGGAGGTCTTCGAAGTATTCCCTCCACCGATCCACAACATCCGCAGTCGAAGTCAGCAGAACACCATCCGCACCATACACGGTGTTGATAGTGCACTGCTTCCCCTTCCTGAGGCGCCGTATGGTGGTCCAGAATCGCTTCGAAGCCGTCCGGAAGTCGTTTTCCATGGCTTCCCCGAACTCTTCCCATGTCCGAGTTTTTGCCTCCGCGACCGCTAAAGCTGCACACCGCTTGGCCCGTCGGTACCCGTCCACTGCCTCCGGAGTCCTATGAGCCAAAAGAACCCGATAGGACTCCTTCTTCAGCTTGACGGCATCCCTCACTGCTGGTGTCCACCAACGGGTTCTGGGATTACCGCCACGACAGGCACCAACAACCTTGCGGCCACAGCTCCAATCAGCCGCCTCGACAATAGAGGTTCGGAACATGGTCCACTCGGACTCAATGTCCCGCACCTCCCTCGTGACATGTTCAAAGTTCTCCCGGAGGTGTGAATTGAAACTCTCTCTGACAGGAGTCTCTGCCAGACGTTCCCAGCAGACCCTCACAATGCGCTTGGGCCTGCCAGGTCTGTCCGGCATCCTCCCCCACCATCGCAGCCAACTCACCACCAAGTGGTGATCGGTAGAAAGCTCCGCCCCTCTCTTCACCCGAGTGTCCAAAACATAAGGCCGCAAATCCGATGACACAACTACAAAGTCGATCATGGAACTGCGGCCTAGGGTGTCCTGGTGCCAAGTGCACATATGGACACCCTTATGTTTGAACATGGTGTTTGTTATCGACAAACCGTGACGAGCACAAAAGTCCAATAACAAAACACCACTCGGGTTTAGATCCGGGCGACCATTCTTCCCAATCACGCCTCTCCAGGTTTCACTGTCGTTGCCAACATGAGCATTGAAGTCTCCCAGTAGGACAAGGGAATCACCCGGAGGAGCACTTTCCAGTACTCCCTCGAGTGTACCCAAAAAGGGTGGGTATTCTGAACTGCTGTTTGGTGCGTAAGCACAAACAACAGTCAGGACCCGTCCCCCCACCCGAAGGCGAAGGGAAGCTACCCTCTCGTCCACTGGGTTGAACTCAAACGTACAGGCTTTGAGCCGGGGGGCAACCAGAATTGCCACCCCAGCCCGTCGCCTCTCACTGCCGGCAACGCCAGAGTGGAAGAGGGTCCAGTCCCTCTCGAGAGAACTGGTTCCAGAGCCCTTGCTGTGCGTCGAGGTGAGTCCGACTATATCCAGCCGGAACTTCTCTACCTCGCGCACTAACTCAGGCTCCTTCCCCCCCAGTGAGGTGACGTTCCACGTCCCAAGAGCTAGCTTCTGTAGCCGAGGATCGGACCGCCAAGTGCCCTGCCTTCGGCTGCCGCCCAGCTCACAATGCACCCGACCTCTATGGCCCCTCCTATGAGTGGTGAGCCCATTGGAGGGATGACCCACGTTGCCTCTTCGGGCTGTGCCCAGCCGGGCCCCATGGGAACAGGCCCGACCACCAGGCGCTCGCCATCGTGCCCCAACTCCGGGCCTGGCTCCAGAGCGGGGCCCCGGTGACCCACGTCCGGGCGAGGGAAATCTGGGTTCATTTCGTTGTAATTCCATAGAAGTCTTTGAGCTGCTCTTTGTCTGATCACTCACCTAGGACCTGTTTGTCTTGGGAGACCCTACCAGGGGGCATGAAAACCCCCAGACAACATAGCTCCTAGGATCATTGGGACACGCAAACTCCTCTACCACGGTAAGGTAGCAGCTCAGAGAGGAGTCAGTATTGTGGGTGTTCTGATAATCAGTATGAACAGTACTCTACATATGCATGAAGACATACACACTAAATGGATTGCACTCTCTATTTTACTAATTTCAGAGACAAAATCTTCTCTGTATGAGTTTAGTAAATCAGCTTTGCTTGTAGCATCAAGTTTGCACATATTTTTAAACACCTAAACCTTTAGGTGTAAGTGTCTTGGTTACTTTCTGCAACTTGCCTCTCCAGCAAAAAGTTTTTACATTTTTCACGAACAAATCAAGTGAAAATGCAACATATCACAACAAGTGAAAATCAATGGCTGAAAAATTGGATTTTACTGTCAGGCCTAGGACAGAATATAAATAAGCAATAGCTCCTTTTTCAGTATTAATGTTCAGGCTTCCTTGACAATAATGAATGACAGGCAGACTCTGCTGACTATAACACTGTGGGCAGAGTTTGGCGTGAGGGCATGTGCAAGCTGTGGATCAATTGATGATGGTGTAGTCCAGAGGTTCTCAAATGGGGGCACGCATACCCCTGGGGGTACTTGAAGGTATGCCAAGGGGTACGTGAGATTTTTTTTAAATATTCTAAAAATAGCAACAATTCAAAAATCCTTTAGAAATATATTTATTGAATAGTACTTCAACAAAACATGAATGCAACTTCATAAACTGTGAAAAAAAATACAACAATGCAATATTCAGTGTTGACAGCTAGATTTTTAATGGACATGTTCCATAAATATTGATGTTAAAGATTTCTTTTTTTGTGAGGAAATGTTTGGAATTAAGTTCATGAATCCAGATAGATCTCTATTACAATCCCCAATGAGGGCACTTTTGTAGAAATCATTATTTATAATTGAATCACTTGTTTATTTTTCCAAATAGTTCAAGACCACTACAAATGAGCAATATTTTGCACTGTTATACAATTTAATAAATCAGAAACTGATGACATAGTGCTGTAATTTACTTCTTCATCTCTTTTTTTCAAACAAAAATGCTTTGCTCGGATTAGGGGGTACTTGAATTAAAAAAAATGTTCACACTGGGTACATCACTGAAAAAAGGTTGAGAACCACTGGTGTAGTCAATGCCTCTTATAAGCAGGTTATACCTACACTAATTTATTATTTGCTCAAGTACGACACATCATTTTTTACTTTTACTTTGTAAGAGCGTAAGGGGAATTAAAAAAAACCCTACTATATTAGAAACGCCCTGCGATGAGGTGGCGACTTGTGCCGGGTGTACCCCGCCTTCCGCCCGATTGTAGCTGAGATAGGCAGCAGCGCCCCCCGCCACCCCAAAAAAAGGGAGTAAGCGGTAGAAAATGGATGGATGGATGGATATATTAAAAAACTAAAAAGTTACTTTTACCTTTGGTTACCTTCTTATTTACTAGAAGTTTAGTAAGGCTGTGAAGAAACCATAACCATGTAGTTCAAACTTGCCCTATTGGTTTGGGTGTACTGTATAAACCCCTTGATCCTGAACTAACTGTAATATATAAGATGATCAGTCAGTTTTTTCTATCTGTATCACTGATTTGTAAAAAGTGGAAAAAAAAATCTCTTTCAATTCATACGTACAAGTAGCTATAACATTAGTTTATCACTGTTTCTTCATCATCCCAAGCACTTCTAGCATAACCAAACAAAAATAGTAACTGGAAATTTTTTATCTCAAAACAATATTTTAGAATATTGTCTTTAACACCAAAAATATTTGTAAATGTTTTAGAAATTTGCAATATTTTTCTGTAAGGATGACAAAACCAACTCACAAGGCACCTTTTTAGGTAAACAATTGACCCTATTCAGCTTGTCAACAAACTGTATTTTTTAAATAATATCGTCAAAGTGGCGTCAAAGAAAATTGCATGAACTAATTATGGTTGATAGTGATTGCGAAAAATTAATCAATAAATATTTAATTTGTATAGCGCTTAATCATAAAGAGTGTTTCACAAACCACGACATCCCCAGATCTAAACCCACATCAGAGCAAGAAAAAACTCAAAATGCCCAAGATGGGGAAAAAGAAGAAACCTCACCCTCCAGGGTGACCGGCTGCAATGGATGCTGAGTGGGTACAGTTGTTGAATTGTTACATTCAAGATGTTGATTGTCCAGGCCATCAGGAAGTCAGCACAGGTTTGTAAGGGTATCTTCTTCCATGTAAACAAGTCGAAAACACAGATACGCCACCACTGATTCACCCTGGGTCACGACTTGGAACAGATAGTGCCTCTTCCAGATGAGTACCTCTCCAGAAATTATCCATGGCCACATGGTATCGTCTCCATGCAGGAGAACGGACAGAGCAAAAAAGAAAAGGGTCATAAGAACTGGTCGAAAATAAAGGTCTATTCAAAAGCTACAGAATATGAATGAGTTTTCAGGTGGGACTCAGATGCTTCTACTGAGGTAGTATTTCTAACAATTGCCAGTAAGGCAATCTCACCCCAGTAATTTTTTTTTGTTTAATTGTTGTATAAATGTGATATCAAACAGTAAATTTCATTGCTCAATTAACATTAAAATTTAGATATTGCGACATACTAAACAGATCCACATTATAAATTTTATTCCCAGTTTATTTCAATAGGGAATTTCTGCCATCAAGCCATTGTAAAAAACAAAAAAAGTTAAAAGAATGGATGGATGAAAGTAAGTTTCTCTCAGTTCTGGTGCTACACTGTTATGAGAAAGTATTCTTTATTCAAGCAGTACAAACCTTCATACCATTCTACACTAAAACTCTGAGTGTGGCTTCCCAGAATTTGGTATATATTTATTTTAGTTCAGCCCGGTCTTCGTAGGATTCGGTTTCAGGCAAATTTGCCATATAGGCAAAAATATGTCTCGGTTTCTGCACAATGTCTCTGCCATCTTTTAGCGTGTGGGGCAGCTATGTAGTTTGGTTCAGGCGTTGCAGATATTTAATTGTGTCAGAATTAGTGTTGAGCTGGTCAGGAGTGTGTCCCCAGGTGGGCGTAGGGTGGGGCACTCTTGTAGTATGGGATGTGCAGTCTGCTCAGTGGGGCCACATATGCAGGCTTCTGATGGGTACACAGCCCCCAGAGGTATACGTTGGAGTTGAAATGTCCATTTCCAATTTCACAGCCGGTTTTAGATTCGCCCGTTCTTTGCGAGGCAGATTTGCACCGAGTGGCAAAGATGTGCTCGGGGAATACTGTGAATTGAGTGCCTCGGTGTGTCTCCAGTCAGCTCTCCATCTGTCAAAGATGTTGAAATTGGAGCCGCTTCATAGAGTTGCTTCGTAGCGGGAGAAAAACTGGCGAGAAGACAGGCGTTGGCAGTCAAGTTGAGAGTTCTGAACAAAGTTGTGTGGAGGATGGTTCACGTCCAGCACGGCCTTGGTCACCAGTCTCTGTGATCGGTCGTTCTCTTCAAAGAGTAGCAGAAAGAGATCTCAGATGGGGTGGGTAATAGACAGCCAGTGATGATTCTCAAGGTGTTGAGTGATGTGTCCAGCTTTTTGGCATGTACACTTCAGCACCATACTGGAGTAGCATTTTCTGCGGCACTGTCGACTTGGCCTAGAGCATCAGTGCAAAGGCAGGACATATAGACTGCCCAGGATGAGCCTGCCAAACGACATAGGAGGTTGTTTCTCGATAACACTTCGGCAGGGAGAGATTCAAGGTGTTGCCTTAGGTCAGTTGCCTATCTAGTTTTACCCCAAGGTATGTTGGAGTGGGGTTGTAGGGCAGTTGACAAAGCTGGCGCCAAGCTTCCTTGTTGTTGAGGTGGAAAGCTGTAGTGGTGTTTTTGCCATGCTCAGCTTCAGTTTCCAGGTCTACTACCAGTGCTATGTCTGCCATGAGCACGTCTTCTACTTTCAACAACATCTGCCAGAGTACAAAAGAACAAGGGCATATCCATACTGCAGAGATGTGCTTGGCAGGTCACTAATATGAGTGTTAAATAACGTAAGGGCCAGTACTTAGTCTTGGGGAGCTCCGTTTCTTAGACATCTTGGGCGGTTGGACTGTCCAACGCGTGTCCTCATTATGAAACTGTGAACGGCGAGAATGTTGGCAGTGAATCGCTCTAGGTTGTGATCAGGGATGAAGGAGTTTCAGAATCAGGCCCTGGTGCTACACTGTGCCATAGGCTGCGGTCAGGTCCACTAAGATGAGGCTACCCTCAATCTATCAATCAATCAATGCTTATCTATATAGCCCTGGCCTTGCATCCTTTTTCAAAGCTGACTTTAAAATCATTTGAAAGCTTCACAATTTTTTGTACAATGCCGCGTCTGCGACGGAAGCCCACTTGAGCACCAGAAAGTTGGGGGACCACAACTGGTTCCATCCAGAGAAGGAGGAGTAACATCATCCCTGGCAGGCATTTTACACACACACACATTTCATTCAACTCCTACAAACTCCTCCCCTGCTTCCTTGGCCCCCCATATCACAGGCCTACAGCCTTCTAGCTGGTTTGAGCGTTTGCGGTAGGTGGCCAGATTCAAACGATTAATTGTACATGTCCAATAATACGGGGGCTAGCTTATGCCAAAAATGTTATAAAAATTTGGGAGGATAACCATCTGGTCCCGGGAATTTACCATTTTGTAGTGATAACATAACATTCAATTCTGTAACAGTAATTGGTCTCTCTAACTTTAGCGCAGCGGACTGATCAATCGAGGGGATTTGTAGATGGGCAAAAAAAAATTCAATCTCAGGAGTATAACTTTGAGCAGAGCAGTCAGGAAAATGCTAGTCTACGGTAGAACTCTAAAAAAACTAAGTTGACTGATAAAAAAAAAGAAAAACAAATCAGAGCCCCCCCACTCTCTGACCCCAAATATCTTGCTGAAGCATCCCTCTCAACAGGGTGTGTGCATCATCCCCTCTTAACAAAAACAACCATTGCACTTTTTCAACTCTTAGCAACTGAGAAGAAACAAACAACAAAGTTGGCGAATGGTAAATGGGTTATACTTGTATAGCCCTTTTCTACCTTTTTTTTTTCTAAGGAACTCATAGCGCTTTGACACTATTTCCACATTCACCCATTCACATACACATTCACACACTGATGGCGGGAGCTGCCATGCAAGGCGCTTACTAGCACCCATCAGGAGCAAGGGTGAAGTGTCTTGCTCAAGGACACAACGAACATGACTAGGTTGGTAGAAGGTGGGGATTGAACCAGGACTCCTCAGGTTGCTGACACGGCCACTATCCCAACTTCGCCACGCCGTCCCCAAAAAAGGTGACAACTAGTTAGCAAATAAATAGCACTAAGGTATACGTTTGAAATAAATTAAAAAAGATGATTTAATTACAGCTTACGAACAAAACATATTCCTTCAATCAAATGTGCAAAACATATATAAAGAAGACTGATTCAAAACCAGCAAATTAGTCAATAAGACAACAGCAAAAAATACTTAGTAGTTATTCTGACAGAACACAGCAACAATACTATCTGAGTGAGGACATGTTATAAATCTATCTGTGGCAGCATAGGAGAAAGTTATGTACAAACCCCGTTTCCATATGAGTTGGGAAATTGTGTTAGATGTGAAGTGAAGTGAAGTGAATTATATTTATATAGCGCTTTTCTCTAGTGACTCAAAGCGCTTCACATACTGAAACCCAATATCTAAGTTACATTTAAACCAGTGTGGGTGGCACTGGGAGCAGGTGGGTAAAGTGTCTTGCCCAAGGACACAACGGCAGTGACTAGGATGGTGGAAGCGGGAATCGAACCTGCAACCCTCAAGTTGCTGGCACGGCCACTCTACCAACCGAGCTATACCGACCCCAACTGTAAATATAAAGGGAATTCAATGATTTGCAAATCATTTTCAACCCATATTCAGTTGAATATGCTACAAAGACAACATATTTGATGTTCAAACTGATAAACATTTTTTTTTTTGCAAATAATCATCAACTTTAGAATTTGATGCCAGCAACACGGGACAAAGAAGTTGGGAAAGGTGGCAATAAATACTGATAAAGTTGAGGAATGCTCATCAAACACTTATTTGGAACATCCCACAGGTGTGCAGGCTGATTGGGAACAGGTGGGTGCCATGATTGGGTATAAAAGCAGCTTCCATGAAATGTTAAGTAATTCACAAATAAGGATGGGGCGAGGGTCACCACATTGTAAGCAAATTGTCGAACAGTTTTAGAACACACATTTGTCAACGAGCTATGGCAAGGAATTTAGGGATTTTACCATCTACGATCCGTAAAATCATCAAAAGGTGTAGAGAATCTGGAGAAATCACTGCACGTAAGCGATGATTTTACGGACCCTTGACCCCTCAGGCGGTACTGCATCAAAAACCGACAACAGTTTGTAAAGGATATCCCCACATGGGCTCAGGAACACTTTATAAAACCACTGTCGGTAACTACAGTTGGTTGCTACATCTGTAAGTGCAAGTTAAAACTCTACTATGCGAAGCAAAACCCATTTTTCTACAAAACCAAGGAACGCCGCTGGCTTCACTGAGCCAGAGCTCATCTAAGATGGACTGATGCAAAGTGGAAAAGTGTTCTGTGGTCTGACGAGTCCACATTTTAAATTATATTTGTAAACTGTGGATGTGGTGTCCTGCGGAACAAAGAGGAAAATAACCATCCGGATTGTTATAGGCACGAAGTTCGAAAGCCAGCATCTGTGATGGTATGGGGGTGTATTAGTGCCCAAGGCATGGGTAACTTACACATCTGTGAAGGCACCATTAATGCTGAAAGGTCCATACAGGTTTTGGAGCAACATTTATTTTCATCCAAGCAACGTTATCATGGACGCCCTTGCTTTTTTCAGCAAGACAATGCCAAGCCACGTGTTACAACAGCGTGGTTTCGTAGTAAAAGAGTGTGGGTACTTTCCTGGCCCGCCTGAAGTCCAGACCTGTCTCCCATCGAAAATGAGTGGCGCATTATGAAGCGTAAAATATGACAGCGGAGACCCCGGACTGTTGAAGGACTGAAACTCTACATAAAACAAGAATGGGAAATAATTCCACTTTAAAAGCTTCAACAATTCATTTCCTCAGGTCCCAAATGTTTGAGTGTTGTTAAAAGAAAAGGTGATGTAACACAGTGGTGAACATGCCCTTTCCCAACTACTTTGGCACGTGTTGCAGCCATGAAGTTCTAAGTTAATGATTATTTGCAAAAAAAAATAAAGTTTATGAGTTTGAACATCAAATATCTTGTCTTTGTAATGCATTCAAATGAATATGGGTTGAAAAGGATTTGCAAATCATTGTATTCCGTTTATATTTACATCAAACACAATTTCCCAACTCATATGGAAACGAGGTTTGTAAATGGTAAATGGATTACACCTGTATAGCACTTTTCTAACTTTAAGGTACTCAAATCGCGTTCACACTGTTACAACATTTACCTACTGATGACACAGCATCAGGAGCAGCTTGGGGTTCAGTTTTTTACTCAAGGATTCTTTGACATGGTCACAGGGAGACTTAGGATCGTACCTTTAGGTTGGGTGACAACCGCTCTACCACCTGAGCCATCCATATATTTTCTACCGCTTGTCCCTTTTAGGGTCATGCTGTTCAAATTTCACATTTGTATCTTGTTGCACAAAACTGTGGTGTTTTAATTCAACGTTACAAACTGAGGTGTCACTGTTCTTTTAACTGAATAGAGGAAGACTACTAAAAATATATATTCAAAATATTAATGACGTATAATTATGGTTTGAATAGCTAATCTCCACATAAAACTCAGAAGTACAGGAAAACTTGACAGATTTTTAAAATCATATTTTAGTGAATAATGGCAGGATATACAAATATTTACAGTCATATTCTGGCCACTTTATATTGAATTAATTTAGATTTTATTGTAAAACAAAGCAACAACAACAACAAAAAACTAAACCGAATTGATCAGGGAGGTGTTGATCTAGATATAATTATTTTAATAATTATTGTTTTAGTGCATGCAAACTTACCAAGTGTGTGTGGTGGCGGCATTGGGTGGGAAGAGGGCCTTTAATGAGTTTTGTGTACATGGGGGACAAGAAACTAGTGCTGATCCCCCGACCTAAGATACAGTATCTGGTATCAGATCAGAGTCTAAATGGATGCTCAATAAAAAAGGGGGAACTGCTCTCTCTCTCACCGCCAGCTGTGTCTGAGTGCAATATATGATTCAATATATTAATTTATATAGCACTTTTTTTTAAAAAACCCAGCTGACCAAATTGCTGCATAGACAGAACATCTAATTAAAAAAAGATTGTGCAAAACAGTATCAAATGTACATTTTGTCACAGCTGGTAGAGTAAAATATTAGAATAACATTCGTATACTAATAAGGTGTCACAAAAAATGTTATTTTATTTTAGCCTGGATATAAACTGCTTAAGGGGCTGGTAATGACTCATAACACATATCATTCTGCCTCATTGTCATTTCTCTACACTAAAGTACTTAGACCGCATATATTATGCCCAATTTGAGCATGATATGACAATTGATATACAATTGTGGAAATGTTAACGACCTTCATGCAAGAGTCACGTATTAATAGAGCAGATTTAAACATGTTCCCAAAGAAAGTGCACAAAGAAATCACACGTTGGTGACTCAGGCCCATCATGTCCTCATTACTGTCATCAATCCAATTATGTTTGGCTGTTCCTTAAAGGAGAACATTATCACCAGACTTATGTAAGCGTCAATATATACCTTGATGTTGCAGAAAAACACCATATATTTTTTTAACCGATTTCCGAACTCTAAATGGGTGAATTTTGCCAGATTCAACGCCTTTCTATTATTTGCTCTCGGAGCGATGACGTCAAAACGTGACATCACCTAGGTAGTCAACACCATTTTCTCAAACACATAACACGCAGCAAGTCAAATCAGCGATGTTATTCTCTGTTTTTTCGACTGTTTTCCGGTAGATTGGAGACATCATGCCTCGTCGGTGTTTTGTCAGAGGGTGTAACAACACGATCAGAGACGGATTCATGTTGATTTACATAGAATGTGCATCGATTAGCACGGCATGCTAATCGATGCTAACATGCTATTTAGGCTAGCTGTATGTACATATTGCATCGTTATGCCTCATTTTTAGCTATATTTGCATCCAGCCTTTCCCTCCATCCACATTTAATGCCGAACAAACACTTACCAATCGATGGATTTAAGTTGCTCCAGTGTCAAGAGATGCGAAAGTCCCTCGTTTCGTCCGCACATTTTACCGGCGATGCTACGACAGACATGGCACAGAGACGAATGGATATCCTGCGACACTCAAAGCAGATGCATTTCCGATAAAGTCAACGAAATCACAAAGGTGAGTTTTGTTGATGTTATTGACTTATGTGCTAATCAGGCATATTTGGTCGCGGCATGACTGCCAACTAATTGATGCTAACATCCTATTTAGGCTAGCTGTATGTACATTTGTAGCTGTATTTGCATCCAGCGTTTCCCTCCACCCACATTTAATGCCAAACAAACACTTACCAATCGACGGATTTAAGTTGTTCCAGTGTCAATGCGAAAGTCCCGATCGGTTGGTCTGCACATTTTACCGGCGATGCTAAGGCAGACATGGCCGAATAGCATCAATAGCTATTCGCTCAATAACTTCAGTTTCTTCTTCAATTTCATTTTCGCTATCTGCCTCCATACTCCAACCATCAGTTTCAATACATGCGTATCATTTTCGCTATCTGCCTCCATACTCCAACCATCAGTTTCAATACATGCGTAATCTGTTGAATCGCTTAAGCCACTGAAATCCGAGTCTGAATCCAAGCTAATGTCGCTGTATCTTGCTGTGGTACCCGCCATATTGTTTGTATTGGCATCACTGGATGACGTCACAGGAAAATGGACGGTGGCTTCGCAGATAGTGAAAATCAGGCACTTTAAAGCTTTTTTTCGGGATACTCCGGGACGGGTAAAATGTTGTAAAAAACTTCGAAAAATAAAATAAACCATTGAGAACTGATTTTTATTGTTTTTAACCCTTCTGAAATTGAGATAATGTTCCCCTTTAACTTAGGGGTGTCCAAACTTTTTCAGCGAGGGCCACATCAATAAAAATTGGAGGAAGATACTAGAACCAATACAATATAGGTCAATCAATATATGCTCAACTAGCCGAACACAACATACATATATCTTAACTTTGTGATATCGGTAACAAAGCATTTTCTTTGTAATTTTGCCTTGAATTAAGAATTACATTTTCCAGCCAAAAATTGGCTACTATTGGCCACTAGACGAGACCAAAATAATCACACTGCGCTTTTCGGTGTTGTGGCCACTGATTACCTGGGTTTTAGGCAGCATTACCAACATTAGCTTTCTAGCTTTTTGAGCTAATTTTGCAGCTTCACGCCTCAGAGTCATTTAACTTTGTACTTGACATATGCTAACATTAGCATGCTAACTTTTCCAGCCAATTTTGCAGCCTAACACCTCAATCATATGAGTCATCCTTTCCTGCCACACTTCTTACTGACTTCTCCCGGTACCTGGGTATTGATGCCAGTACTCAAAGATCCCAATTTTTGGTACTTTTGTATGTGTTCAAATGTGTTAATAGATGTTTATTGTTTAAAAATTCATATTTAACTAACTGTGTTGTCCACTTTTTATCTCACTCCAATGGTGTGCCGTCAGGGCCAGAAAGGCCTTCTCTGCTGGCCTAACAAAACCAGTCCCATCTTAAAACTTATTTGTATACTCTACCCTTTAAATAGACCCACCCCCCTTTTAGATCAGTTGATCTGCCGTTTCTTTTCTGCTCTGCCCCCTCTCCTTCGTGGAGGGGGGACGGGGCACAGGTTCGGGGGCCACGGATGAGGCGTGGACCACTCGTCCGTGCATCGGTTGGGGACATCTCTGCACTGATGACCTGTCTCCGCTAGGGATGGTCTCCTGCTGGCCCCACTATGGACTGGACTCTCACTATTATGTTAGATCCACTATGGACTGGACTCTCACAAAATAATACTAGATTCACTCGACGTCCATTGCACCGGTCGCCCTGGAGGGGGTGGATGGGGTCCCCACATCTGCGGTCCTCTCCAAGGTTTCTCATTGTCCCATTGGGTTGAGTTTGTCCTTGCCCTGATGTGGGATTTGAACCAAGGATGTCGTTGTGGCTTGTGCAGCCCTTTGAGACACTCGTGATTTTGGGCTATACAAATAAACATTGATTGAGAAATTATGATCATAGTTAAAGATACAATTATTTTTTTATTTACTTTCCCTAAATATCTAAAATTATTCATATTCTCTTCATGTCATATTATGCTCCTTCCAGTGCTGTTTTTTTTAGTTTTAGTTTGTATCCAATCAGAATTCAGCTAGCTTATGTTGCCATGCTGTATGAAATCTGCCCGAGACCTTCAGAATCAACAATGCGGGCGTCTGTCCACTGTAAGCCAACGGGGACATACAGTGTAGCGATAGCCAATCAGATCACGAGTTGTTGTCAGTAAGGCCTCCTAGCTGGCCTCACATTGCATTTACGCGTCCTATTATTGGATACTCACCGGGACCATTGGCGGATGAATTTGAGAACACATACAGTTGATAGACAGTTGCAATAGCCAAGCAGATCACAAGTTTTTGACAGTGTCTATCTAAGTAGCCTGATGTTAACGAGACTGTGATTGGATACTCACTATTTCAAAGTGATCAGTCTCCAATCACAAGTTTTAATTTATCAGGAAGCCGGAAGTGTTGCTCCTTAGCCATACCGTGATAGCGCAAAAGGAGAACAAAACATTGATTAGGTGGCAAATATATATTTACAAGGCCATTTTCAAGAAGGATATGTAAAGAGAAACTACATTTTGTGAGACAATGTCAGCCAACCCTGGAAGCTCGCTCAGCTATTCTGGCGATGAAATGGGGAACGGCGTCAAATAGGTCCTACTAATTGTGAGTTCAAATTATTTATTTTTTCACTTTTGATATCCATCCATCCATCCATCCATGTTCTACCGCTTATTCCCTTTCGGGGTCGCGGGGGGCGCTGGCGCCTATCTCAGCTACAATCGGGCGGAAGGCAGGGTACACCCTGGACAAGTTTTGATATGTTTTTTACAATTTTAACCTTGACAGTGCCACATAAGATATGTTTTAATTGCTGATGCGCTTTAATTGATTTTTAAAAGTGCAAGAAAATAACCCGTTTTGTACCATGTGTCACGCCAAGGAAATCATGTTTTGTTTTGGTCATGTTATGTTTTGTTTTTTGGACACTTGTTTCCTGTTTTTCACTTCCTGGTTTGTTTTCGTTACCATGCCAACTACTTTCAGCTGTCATGTCACGCACTTGTTCCATCACTAATTATGTCACTGCTATTTAAGCCATTTGGTTTCTGTTCTTTGGCCTGGCAACTTTGTACTCATGTACCCACACATCCCGTATTTATCTGCTTCATGCCTTGCTGTTCGTTTTTGTCCACGCCACGTAAGTTTTGTATTTATGCCTCAGTGCAAGTTTCGTTTTTTCATGCCACAGTGCAAGTGTTTTTGTTTCATTTATGATAGTCTTTTGTTTTTTCATTAGCCACGTTTGTTTTCCGCCCTCGTGCGCGCCCTTTGTTTGTCTTTTGTTGTAGTCTGATTGTTTAGTAATAAATCAACATGTACTTACATTCACGCCTGGCTCGTGCAAATCATCCTTTGCGTCGGAAAAACAAAATATCCCATAGTCCAAGTCGTGACACCATGTTAATGTGATCCAATCCTAGTATTGCGTAAATATGTTTTTGTATAGCATTTTTCCAGCAATGGTCATGTAGTGACATCGATTATGGTATTTTAAGAGGTAATCTTTGACGTCCAGCCGCAGTTGGCAGTGTTTTAGCTACTTCTAAATCACTAATCCTTACCTCTATGGCAGGGGTGGGCGTTACGTCGATCGCGATCGACTGGCCGATCTCGGACAGTGTGTCAGTCGATCTCAAGCCAGGCATTAAAAAATATACATAAAAATGAGCAATCATCAATCATACCAAGACTTCACTTTCGTCAGTTGTTTGACATTCTCGGCACCCGAGGATCTTGTGAGATGACGCTGGCTGCTGCGAGCTCATATTTAAGAAAAGAATCACTAACAGGGCGGACGCAGAGAAACACTTTTTATTTCTAGAGACTCCGTACCTACTGTCAAAACTCTAAAGACCGACTGCACAGTTCCTGTCTTCACCATAAAAGACCTGTTTCATCCTGCCTGTGGTAACAAAATAAGAGTCTCAGAAAGCTAGCGTGCACAAGCTAGCAAGCTACGGAGTTTGATGCCAATGTATTTCTCCCCCGCCCTCAGCGACCGCTTTCTCACTTGCTTGCCCACCCGCACACTCACTGACATCACTCACCTGCTGCCAGACATTAAAGGGCCACACACATATGCTACTCTCATAACAAAGTGTTTAAAAACGAGTATGCAAGTTGGACAAATGAGATGCCAAATCCAACCACTTTCATGTGGTATTGGACAGAAAGGAGGACTTTTTTTTTCCTCCATTTGAAAATGCGGACGTTATCAGCACCACTGTCTAATTCCAATCAATGCAAGTCATCAGAATCAAATACACCAACTTATATTCTTGTCTTCATGAAAGAAAGGAATCTATGTGTGTTAAACATGCTTGTATTATCATTAAACACCATTAACTTGTTAACAAAAATGTCTCTTTCATAAATAAATAAATATAAATTATAAATATGAATGAGGTAGATCTCCTCGACTTGATCAATTGAAAAGTAGCTCACCTGCAGAAAAAGTGTGAGAGCCCCTGCTCTATGGCGACAAATAAAGTACGTTTCTTACAAATATCATCGCTGCAGGAGAAGGAATAGCTAAACATTCTTCACTACACACCGTAGCTCACCGGCATCACAATGTAAACAAACGCCATTGGTGGATCTACACCTAACATCCACTGTAATGATACCAAGTACAGGAGCGTAACTAGTCGATATTATTATGATTACATCAATATTTTTTAGCATCACAAATTTTTTAATTTTTTTTTTTAAATGTATATTATGTTTATAAATTCAAGAAATATGTCCCTGGACACATGAGGACTTGAATATGACCAATGTATGATATCGTAACGACTTGGTATCGGATTGATACCTAAATTTGTGGTATCATCCAAAGTTCATGTAAAGCATCCAAGCAACAGAAAAATAAGTGATTATTACATTTTAACAGAAGTGTAGATAGAAGATGTTAAAACAGAAAGTAAGCAGATATTAACAGTAGATGAACAAGTAGATTAAAAATTTATTTTCTACCACTTGTCCATAATAATTTTGACAAAACAACAGAATGGAAAATAACAAAATATGTTACTGCATATGTCAGCAGCTAAATTAGGAGCCATTGTTTGCTTACTTACTACTAAAAGACAAGTTTTCTAGCATGTTCACTATTTTATTTAAGGATAAACTTGCAATAAATATATGTTTAATGTACCGTAAGATTTTTTGTTCAAATAAAGCCAATAATGATAAATGATAAATGGGTTGTACTTGTATAGCGCTTTTCTACCTTCAAGGTACTCAAAGCGTTTTGACACTACTTCCACATTTACCCATTCACACACTGATGGAGGGAGCTGCCATGCAAGGCGCCAACCAGCACCCATCAGGAGCATGGGTGAAGTGTCTTGCTCAGGACACAACGGACGTGACGAAGTTGGTACTGGGTGGGATTTGAACCAGGGACCCTCGGGTTGCGCACGGCCACTCTTCCACTGCGCCACGCCGTCGCCATTTTCTGTGGGCCCCTTTATTTAGAAAGGTATCGACATACATTTTGGTACCGGTACCGATACCAAAAAACTGGTATCATGCCTATAAAAGTACCGAATTCAGTACCCATCTTACCTTACAAGAGGTTAAAAGAGGTGACGACTTTGTGACAAAGCATCACGCAGGCGACTGAGAAGAAAAAAGCTATGTCATGGATATGACAGCATGTGGACAAGATAATGAATCCTGCAATGACATCTCAGAGGGGAGAGAGAGCCAATATATCTGTTGTGTGATATGATGGCAACATTTCACAAATACAGATAACATCTGCCTCCCACACTCATCCCTGGCATGACTCAGCACAATATTACCTTGGCTCTTCTAAACCACAGTAATCATCTGTGCAGCCAAATGTAAATAAAACTCTTAATCTTCTGTTACCCAAACATTCCGAAAAGAAAAACAGCTTTTTCTCTGAGTGTGCACATCTGTTTCCTAGAAGCCTGATGTGACCTGGATTTACAGCGTGCCAAAATCAACTTGTAAATTAGTAATCAGTATTCAAACTGTTTAATAACAACATCATATTTAATGACCTGATGTCTTAAAAGTGTATGCAACTATTTACAGCTAATCTTAAATTTAAATGAAGCTTTTATGTTATGTTTTTATGAGGTTGTGTCTTGTCTTTGTTTTTGACTCCATTAATGTTGCAAAAAAGATCATAGTATGTGAAGTTACAGGAACTTACCGATTTTTCATTAAAGGCTACTTTAGTTTAAAAAGAGATACAAAGACAATAATGTAAATAAATTACTGTATGAAAGTCTAACAATTACAGGGTTTTTATTATTGTTATTATTATTTTGGTATTTATCTTACTTACAGTATTAGTTTTTATTACCGTCACATAGTACTATTAGTGTTGTCCCGATACCAATATTTTGTTAACGAAATGTATTTCAATACTTTTCGGTACTTTTCTAAATAAAGGGGACCAAAAAATATTACATTATTGGTTTTATTTTTAACCAAAAGTCTTACAGTACATTAAATATGTGTTTCTTATTGCAAGTTTTGTCACGGCGCCTACTCGAACCCGTTTTCCTCCTGCAACTGAGTGTCACAGTTCCTCCTCTCGCTGTTCGCCCAGACACGCCCCCGCTCGTGCTGGGCGCAGCACGCCCACGCAGTGACAAAGCTGCAGGCAATTGCACATCAGCGCACCTGGACTTGACGAGAGGGAGCGGATTAAAAGCCAGCGGACCCAAGAGACCTTCGCCAGAACGTAGACGATTTTCCAGAGTAAGCATCACGTCTGGTACCCCTCCCTCGTTCCTTGCCAGCCTTCTTTGTGCTCTTCCTCGTTACAGTTTTTGATGTCCTTTGTGTGTTCCACAGTGTTTTCCCTGTTGCCTGTGATCGTGTCTTGCCTCACGGCCTCCTCCCGGATCTCTGCTTTGGTCCCTCAATCCTCGACCCCTGCTTGGACACGGACCTTGTTGCCTCTCTCCAGCCCCCGACTGCTTGCTTCCCTGCTAATTGCCTCTTCACCTTCCCCCTTGGATTTGGCGAAAGATTCATTCAACACGCACCGACAACGTCCGCACTCATTCACTTGTGGTAGCATACACCCCCCACACATTCATCAAAGGTTTTAATAAACCTGGTAAACCGTAGTTCTGCCTTGGTGTCGCCTCCTTCCCTTTGACTGATACACAACAAGTTTGTCCTTAAATAAAAATAGTGAACATACTAGACAACTTGTCTTTTAGTAGTAAGTACGCAAACAAAGTCTCCTTATTTAGCTACTGACATATGCAGAAACGTACTGTGTCATTTATCATTCTATTATTTTGTCAACATTATTAAGGACAAACTGTGCAAATGAATTATTAATCTATTTGTTCATTTACTGTTAATATCTGCTTAGTTTCTCTTTTAAAATGTTCCATTTACACTTCTGTTAAAATGTAATAATCACTATTCTTCTGTTGTTTTGGATACTTTACATTAGTTTTGGATGATACCACACATTTAGGTATCGTTCAGATACTAAGTCGTCACATAACCATATACTGGTCACACTTAGAGTCCTCATGTGTCCAGGGACATATTTCCTAAGTTTATAAACATAATATACATTTTTTTAAAACGAAAGAAGATTTTGTGATGCTAAAAAGAATCAATGTAATCATAGTAGTATCGACTAGATACACTCCTGTACTTGGTATCATTACAGTGGATGTTGGGTGTAGATCCACCAATGGCATTTGTTTACATTCAGCATGTTCAGCTATTCTTCGTCCTGCAGGGATGATATTTGTAAAAAACATACTTTATTCGTCGCCGTGGAGACAACGATTAGTGATTTAAAAGTCGCTACAATAATGCAGACTGCGGATGGACTTTAACCGCAAGCTAGCAAGCCTTGTCTTAGAGCACCTCTTCCTGAGAGCGTTTCAGTGTTATAACTTCACCTTTATCGTTAGTTTTTAAGCCCCCCTATTTTTTATTATTTTTTTGGGTGGGAGGGGGGGGATTCGGTGAACAAATTTTTTGAACGACTCAATATAATTCATTACAGTCAAAAGAACTGCCGATCCCATCACTACTCTAGGGGACCGAAAGCAATGGATGTCGTGCGGGTCTAACATGATACTGTGAAAGTTCAATCCATTGTAGATCCAACACAGCAGCGAGAGTCCCGTCCACAACGGAGCCAGCAGGAAACCATCCCAAGCGGAGGCGGATCAGCAGCGCAGAGATGTCCCCAGCCGATATACAGAGGAGCGGTCCATCCTGGATCCCGACTCTGGACGAGCGGTCCATCCTGTGGGTCACAGCCTGTGGGGCTGTTTCTCCTTTTATATTTGAGGTGTGTGGTGTCATGTTTTGTGTTTTCTTCAGTCTGAGTGGTCAGTGTCTCTGTTGTGTCCAAGAGATGTCATCTGTTTCGCCTGTATTCTTGTCCTCCTGATGGGCGTAGGTGGTATGATCTACCAGTATCAGCTGAACGAATGACAACTGCTGGTTCCCAGTGGCCTTTCTCCTGAAAACGGATGTATTGTCCTTCATGCAGAGGTGACATTTTCTTAGCTGATCTGTCATAGTATTTCTTCTGCTGGTGTTGTTTGTTGGTTCTCATGATGTGAACATCCTTCTGGCTGATAGTTTTGGGTTGCAGCTGTTGATGGGTGTGAGGCAGGATTGAGCTGTGCGACGACTAATGAGCAGCTGAACTGGTGACTTGAAGTTGTCTACTGCGGTATTGCGATATTCAAGCAGACTCAGATAAGGGTCTTTCTGATCATCTTTGGCCTTTTCCGTAAGGCACTTTGCAATGTGAACATACTTCTTGGCTAAGTCATTGCTTTGAGGATAGCATGGGCTGGAGGTAATGTGTGTGAACCCCCATGTGTTGGCAAAAACATCAAACTCTCTACATCTGTACTGTGGACCATTGTCTGGTATTACAGTCTCTGGTATCCCGTGTCTTGCAAAAGAAGATTTTAGTTTATGTATAACAACAGCAGCTGTGGTGCTTTGTAATCTGTTTAGCTCAAAGTATCTGCTGTAATAGTCTACTGTGATTAAATAATTGTCATTGTTCCAAGTGAACAGTGAAGTGAAGTGAATTATATTTATATAGCGCTTTTTCTCTAGTGACTCAAAGCACTTTACATAGTGAAACCCAATATCTAAGTATAATTTAAACCAGTGTGGGTGGCACTGGGAGCAGGTGGGTAAAGTGTCTTGCCTGAGGACACAACGGCAGTAACTAGGATGGCGGAAGCGGGGATCAAACCTGCAACCCTCAAGTTGCTGGCGCAGCCACTCTACTAACCGAGCTACACCGCCCCAGGTCACTAGCCACTGTTTGCCATGGCCTGTCTGGGACCTTGTGACTTATCATTGGCTTTTTAGTGTTTGATGGTTTATGTTAATTGCATATGTGGCATTTACCAACTAACTCGTCAATCTGTTTGTTCATCCCAGGCCAGAAGATGATGTCACGCGCTCTTTGTTTGCACTTTTCCATACCCATGTGACCTGCATGGATACGGGATAACATCTCTGTGCGCAGTGAGTTGCGTATGATGATTTTTTCCCCCCTTGAACAGGATGTTATTCTTCTGCGAGAGCTCGTCCCGGTAGTTCCAATGATCCGCTATGTTCTGAGGGCATCGTTTCCTCTCCTTGGGCCATCCTGACTTAATTTTCCTTTTCAGCAAGATGAGTTGAGCATCCTTTCCTGTCTCTACCTTGATGTCTTCAGGTCTGGTGTCACTGGCAGGTAGGTTGCTATAAACAGTGTGCACCTTCATGTCCATACCTTCACTAAGGCTGGTGTCCTGGTCAGGCAGTGACTTTCTGGAGAGAGTGTCTGCGAAAGGAATGTCTTTGCCTGGTCTGTGAGTGATGGTGAAGTTACACCTCTGTAGCTGAAGCATCATTCTTTGTAACCTTGGAGGCGCTGCTGCAAGTGGTTTTCGCAAAATGGATTCAAGTGGCTAATGGTCACTTTCCACGGTGATGTGGCGACCATATATGTACTGGTGGAAACGCTTGCACACAAACAGAATAGCAAATAACTCCTTCTCAATTCGTGCATAATTGACTTCACAATCAATTAGTGACAGATGCATAGCCTATGGGCTTTCTTTCTTGTAATAGTACTGCCCCTAATCCATATTTTGATGCGTCAACTTGGAGTCTGAGTTCCTTGCTCCGGTCAAAATATCTTAACACTGGACCTGGTTCCTGAGTGAGGAATTCTTTCATTTTCCCAAAAGCTTCCTCCTGCTCTGCATCCCATCTGAATTCACTCGGATCTTTTAACAGGTGACGCATGGGTCCATTGACATCAGACAGTCTAGAGGCAAATTTTGACAAATAGTTAATCATGCCAAGGATTGTTTCCAGCTCACCTTTGTCTCTTGGTGGCTCCATGTCCGTCACAGCTGCAATCTTGGCTGGATCAGGCTAGATTCCATCCTTGGTTATCCGGTGCCCAAAGTAGCTGACTTCAGTGGCACAGATAGTACTTTTATCTGGGTTGAGAACTCCTCGCTCCCTGGAGCGCTACAACATTTCACGGATGTTGGTATCATGTTCTTCTTTAGTCTTGCCATAAATGAGGATGTCATCGACTATTGCTGTAACGCCCTGCAAACCCTCATAAGTCTCGTCAACTTTACGCTGAAACTCATCTTGAGCCGAAATCAGTCCAAAAGGTAAGCGGAGGAATCTGTATCGTCCGAAAACAGTGTTGAAAGTTGTCAGCTTTAAAAACTCATCTGAGACCTTGATGGCACAGTACCCTGACCTTGCATCCATTACACTGAAGAAACAGGCTCCTGCCAATTTGGATGTGGTGTCCTCAAGGGTAGGTAGGGGGTAGTGCGGGCGTTTGATGACTTTATTTAGGTCCCTTGGATCCAGGCATACTCTTAGTTTTCCTGTGCGTGGTTTTTCTGCTGCTACCATTGAATTAACCCATTCAGTTGGTTCAGTGACTTTTACAATAAAGTCTTGTCATGTTTTGTAATTCCTCTTTGAGGCGGTCACGATGGGCAAGAGGGACGCGCCTAGGTGGATGAATTACAGGTACTGCTTCAGGTTTAATGTGAGTTGTACACTCTCCAGGAAACAGTCCTATTCCTGTGAACACATCAGCAAACTTATCCATAACTGAGGTCTCAGGTGTGCTGTACACGGATAGCATAAGTTTAATTAGTCCAAAGTTCAAACAAGCTTTTAATCTTAACACCGGAGGAGCTTTTGTGTCAACGATGTGGACCTTTAATGTCAGATGGATGCTTTTGTACTCCCATTTAATGTTGCATTTTCCTCTGACGGATAGCCTCTCAACCCCATAGCCATAGAGAGGGCATGTTTTGGTTGTAGGTTGTCCTGTATCCCAAGCCTTTGGAAAACATTAGTGAGAATGACATTAGCTGAGGCTCCAGTGTCTAGCTTGAAGGTGACAGTAGTTTTATTTGGTCCAACCAACACATTTGCATATGCCTGTTACGTTTCTCTTTTGTTACCGCTGCCTTGTGTAACTGCATCAATAAACAAGTCTTCATTGTCAGTCTTGCTGAGTGAGTCAATTTCACTCACAGTGTGCACTCCTGTTTTCTGCTTTGAGCTGCATACTTTTGCAAAATGATTCCATTTTCTGCATATCTTGCACTGTTTACCTTTGGCTGGACAGCTGTCTTTTGCTCCATGAGGCTTGTTTCCACAGTAGCCACAACTTTTATGACGCTCTCTGTCCCCATCAGGTCTGTAGGTGTTCTCTGTTGCCTTGTCATGGCGCCTTTTCCAAGTCGTCTTCCTTGGATAATGGCGACTGATAGCATGGACACTCTGCTAGTGCAGGCGGCTGTTGCCGCTAGCCGTAGTTTTGAGCTGTGCTTGTGCCATGTCATGAGACCTGACTATATCTATAGCTTTAGCCACTGTTAAATCGGAACCGACACTCAGTAGCTTTTCTCTTACTTTAGGTGACTGGATCCCAAACACAACACGGTCTCTCACCATCTCCTCCTTGTTTGCATAATTACAGTCCTTCACAGCAAGGACATATCTTAATTATAGTTATTATACTGTAACCGTACTATCTGAATAAGTTTAATTTGTGTATGCATTTCATTTGTTTGTTTTAGATAAATTGAGAGTTTTGTTATCACCATTTTGCAGCTGACGGAAATACTTGTAGAAAGATTTAAAAGGTAGGAAATGTATATATTATCTGAATAGTTAATATAAAGTTTTGCTTACAGTCTGTTTGTGGCAGATCAACGGGCAGCTCTGTCATCAACACTTCGAGTGACAGCTGACAGACCTTATATAAATATTTAAACAAGAACTTTGTACTGGAAAGTAACGTTGTTTCAATGTTGATTAAACGTCTCTGTTAGGTAGAAACTGAAAGTTGAATCAACGTTGAAACATTGACGTTGATTCAACATCGGTATTTAAACGTTGATCCCACTTTCATTTTCAACCCAAATCCAACGTTATTTCAACAAGGGAAAGTAACGTTGTTTCAACGTTAATTAAACGTCTCTGTGCCCACTGGGAGTGAAGACCCCGAACTGTTGAAGGACTGAAGCTCTACATAAAACAAGAATGGGAAAGAATTCCACTTTCAAAGCTTTAACAATTAGTTTTCTCAGTTCCCAAACGTTTATTGAGTGTTGTTAAAAGAAAAGGTGATGTAACACAATGGTAAACATGCCCTTTCCCAACTACTTTGGCACTTGTTGCAGCCATGAAATTCTAAGTTAATTATTATTTGCAAAAATAAAAGAATAAAGTTTATGAGTTTGAACATCAAATATCTTGTCTTTGTAGTACATTCAATTAAATATGGGTTGAAAAGGATTTGCAAATCATTGTATTCTGTTTATATTTACATCTAACACAATTTCCCAACTCATATGGAAACGGGGTTTGTAAATAAAGGTGAGACCCTGTTGAGATTCAATAGGCGCGTCCAACCTGTCACAGCCTAATGTTTTGTGAAGGGAATCCTCAAACAGACACTAGCAAAACAATAAGCACTTTATCTGGCGATGTAAATCATCTTGAAAAGTGGCCGCCGCCTGAACAAATGTATCTTATCCACAGTAAAATGTGGTTGGTATCAGAAAAAAGCAACATCCTCTTTGATTCAATCACATCATCATCCTTCTGCTACTGTATAATTATTACCATGAACAGATGGACTCTGAGCAAGCGAACCCATTCACACTCAAAGCAATTTGTTTGGAACTTTAGGGCTCTAGTTATATATGTTGTTAATTTTTTGCAGAAAGGGAATCACCCGCCTGCTGAATTTCCAAGTACAAGACAATGTGACATCTAAATGAAGTTGGATATTTTATTGTAATACTTTAAATAGTTTAGCCTTCCTCCGTGCCTTTCTTATGCAAACAAAGTCTACCAGCCTGGGTTATTAGGAAGAAAAGTTGAAACTCATCTTCTGAAGACTAACAGAGTCATCACAATATTGATTTTATCTGCACTAGAGTAGTATGATGATGAATTGAATGGATGTAATTATACTTTGTCTCTGCTAAACTTCTATTCAGCGGTCAGTCAACATAGCCTTCGTAATAGTTTCAGTTCGGTTTAGCAGCATCGCGGCTATCTCTTTTCAAAAGCCCATAGACATCTTTTAGCATCATCGCGACAGATTGAGCTGAACCTTTTTCCTAGAGATACAATGTCTCAAGAACATTTATTTTTATTTGTTTCTATAGTTTCTGACCATCTATTTTGTTTTGTTTTGTTTACTTTTGCAATTAATGCCGAAGCAGCACACCAGTTTAGAATTGGCTATTGAATACTTTTTTCCCATCCATCCATCCATCCATCCATTTTCTACCACTTATTCCCTTTGGGGTTGCGGGGGGCGCTGGTGCCTATCTCAGCTACAAAAGGGCGGAAGGCGGGGTACACCCTGGACAAGTCGCCAACTCATCGCAGTACTTTTTTTCCCCCTTTAATTTAATTTGGGCTTTATTTTTAATATAAACACATGATTATTGGGATTGAACTGAATTGTAGTTGTAAATGTAGCTTTTTTGTTTATTGTTCATAGACGATTATTCATAGTAAATACATATCTTTACATAACTTGTAAAATATTATATCTTATTTTTCATTATTCAAATATTAATGTACTTGAAATGCATTTTGTTGGCTGTGTCTCTTATGCACACTCACAGGGTCCCATAGCCAAGAGTAATAATAATCCTCTTAAATCGCTGTGCATTGGTGGCGATAAATTAATTTCCACAAATTAGGAATTATTGATTAAAAATGTCATATTTTCAAAGCTAGGGCATAATAAAACTGAAATACGGTTTTTAACATCCAGAAAGCCCTGAAGATGTGAAATAACACATACAAATTTACCCTCAAACGCCGCAAACCTGAAAGCCCATTGATTGATTGATTGATTTATTGATACTTTTATTAGTAGATTGCACAGTTTAGTACATATTCCGTACAATTGACCACTAAATGGTAAGACTTGAATAAGTTTTTCAACTTGTTTAAGTCGGGGTCCACGTTAATCAATTCATGGTATGGTGTTTGTAATACAATACTCACTAGGGTACAGTAAGCACTATAGAACTAGCAAAAATCATGGAATCACCAGACTTGAAAATGTTCTTTCAGTTGTTAAATTGTGTTGAAAAAACCCCAGAAAGGACACAAAACTGTAGTCATTTTGAATGGAAAAATTCTGGCTTTATAAACACCAATAGAAATCAAGAACATAAATTGCGGTCGTCAGTCATCTAATTTTTGAACCATCCATTTTTTCGCTTATCCGAGGACGAGTCGTGGTCACAGCTTCTATCTTCCACGCACTGATTTACTCGGCACCATGGAAGACCTTCAAGCACTTCTAGAGCAACTGCAAACGCTGAATGAGCCTAATGAACAGTTACTCAGCTACAAGCTCAAAGACAGGTACCTGACACAAGACCGGGATTTTATAAATGGTGTCAAACTCATTTTAGCTCAGGAGCCGCATTGAGGAAAATCTGTCCACACGCCGGCCATAATATTAAAATCATTAACAAAAAAATAAAGACAACTTCAGATTTTTTTTTTGTCTTACATTTCCAAAAATAGAACAAACACATTTTGAAAATACTACAATATAAAAATATGGGGGGAAAAATGCAAGCAGCGGTAAATTTAGATCTATGAAGGAAAGAAGAAAGAGAATGAATGTTTGTAAATTAATAAATTTACCTATGCATAAAAAATGTTTTTTGTATAATTTTTTTAATGAATTAAGTAACGTGTGACAACCTTTTTCCAAAACACAATATATAGAATGTTAGATATAACAGGATAATGCATACATTTATCATTCATTTTCAAAACGGTTACAAAAAAGTGGCACCCCAAAAAACTTACTGTGGGACCCCATTTTTATGACTTGATGGGGGGAGTGCCATCTCCGAGTTGGGGAGGAGACCCTGTCCTAAGTGGAGGAGTTCAAGTACTTTAGAGTCTTGTTCACGAGTGAGGGAAGAGTGGATCTAAGATCGACAGGCGGATCGGTGCGGCGTCTTCAGTAATGCGGACGCTGTATCGATCCGTTGTGGTGAAGAAGGAGCTGAGCCGGAAGGCAAAGCTCTCAATTTACCGGTCGATCTACGTTCCCATCCTCACCTATGGTCATGAGCTTTGGGTTATGACCGAAAGGACAAGATCACGGGTACAAGCGGCCGAAATGAGTTTCCTCCGCCGGGTGGCGGGGCTCTCCCTTAGAGATATGGTGTGAAGCTCTGCCATCCGGGAGGAGCTCAAAGTGAAGCCGCTGCTCCTCCACATCGAGAAGAGCCAAATGAGGTAGTTTGAGCATCTGGTCAGGATGCCACCCGAATGCCTCCTTAGGGAGGTGTTTAAGGCACGTCCAACCGGTAGGAGGCCACAGGGAAGACCCAGGATACGTTGGGAAGACTATGTCTCCTGGCTGGCCTGGGAACGCCTCGGGATCCCCCGGGAAGAGCTGTACGAAGTGGCTGGGGAGAGAAAGGTCCGGGTTTCCCTGCTTAGGCTGCTGCCCCCGCAACCCGACCTCGGATAAGCGGAAAAAGATGGATGAATGGGGTCCCAGGGACCCCATTTTGAAAATTCCTAGCGCCAACACTGATGGTGTGTGCAAAACAGGAGCAGGTGGCTGTGGCCTGCGGGCTGGTTCTAATACTAAATCAAATATCATCCCGGGGGCCATAGGTAATTTCTTCGTGGGCCGGATCTGACTTTGACACATAGGCTCTACTTTGTCTACGAGTAGTGAAAATGTTGGCCATCGTTATGTACATGTGCATAAAGAACGTAAAATGTCCAACATTTTCTGGCAAAATGTCAGTTGATATGCTGACTATTGAACAATTGGGTGAAGAAGTATGTTGATGTTTAGAGGTTAGACACATGTCTCTATCTGAACAATGACTATTTATTAGAGACCATTTAGATGGGAGTGCAAAAGCTAAGGCGAATATTCACCCTCTAACTTGTAGGGATACAACTGAAAAATGTTTGCTATTCTGACTAAAAATTGTAGTTGCACATGCAGTCATAGGTGGCTGCACAACTAAAATTTTTTCAGCGCAATCAACGAGTAGGCGAAACCCACCGTGATTATTCTCAGGCTCTTAAATCATTAGTGGACGTAGCAGTGTACAAAACCCCAGGTGGCATTTCAAACCATAACCTCATTCTACGTGATTATTTCCTTGAACATATTTGAAATGATGCAATGTGTCAGGAATTAAAGCAGTGTGTATTAAAGCCCTTCCTATTACATTTAAAATATTGTGGTCCTTTAAAGCATTAATATTTTTCTTGGGCGCATTGATTTCACAGAACTCATAACAAACCTTATTTCAGTCCACAACAGCTACCAATAATCATGGCAGACAAACAATTATCCAGAAACGTTTATTTTTTTTAGCCTGAATACAAGGAGGATGAGTTACAAGTTTTGGAAGCCGTCGTGGAACCCAATGTGCTTGTGGGTTGAAAGTTCTACTGTATCCAGTCTTATTTGGGAAGCTTCAAAAGTGTTTGAGAGACATTAGATTGCTTCTTCGATTGGCTGCAGACCTTTTTAAAAGTATGATTCAGTAAGATACTGCCGCCCCCCAGCCTCTCCAAATGCTGTGTCATCTGTTTACAAAGGAAATGGTTCATCTCCTTCCATCATATGACATGCCATCAGCGTTGTGTGAATTGATCGATAAGGTCATTAAGTACTTTAACAAATGTAAAGATAGAATGGAAGTATGGATAGGCTGGGAATTACACAAATAACAGCTAGAGATAGATCTTACAACCACATTGATGGTAGGGCTGGGCCAGTGACGAGTGGTGAGGTTCATGGCTGGTGAGGCACTGATGTGCACAGTCAGATTTATAAACATATGAACCCTAAAGAGTATGTTATTCACCATTTGATTGGCAACAGTTAAAGGGGTTATGTTTAAAAGCTCATATCAGTATTCTTTACACATACAAACTGTAGCACACAAAAAAGCACAATCATCATATAAATGCGGTCCTCTCCAAGGTTTCTCATAGTCATCATTGTCACTGTCACCGACGTCCCACTGGGGTGAGTTTTCCTTGCCCTAATGTGGGCTCTACCGAGGAAGTCGTTGTGGTTTGTGTTGTGGTTTGTACAGCCCTTTGAGACACTGGTGATTTAGGGCTATATAAATAAACATTGATTGATTGATTGATTGATTGATTGATGCGTTGGCCCATTAACTTTGACAGCCCTAATCCAGATATAACACCCTATACAATACTACGTTTATATTTTTATGCTATCAGTTGATATGAAACTGTATCAACATTTCAGCCAATGATTATTGTCACCAAAATATTCATGTTGTAAATATATCAATTTATTCTTCCAATTTAATGTTGGGTAATTGAAACGTCCAAAAGGTTCCATGTTTGAATCAGTACCCACTCTGTGTATCACCCTCTGTGTAGTCTTAAGTAGAAGAGAAGGACATCTGTTAGCGCCGAAATAAAATATTAAAAGCTAAGTAAACCCTGTCAATGCACATATATTAAAAGCCTAAAAATGTTAAATTATTTCAGGCGAAATGGAAAATTCAAGTCCTTGTGCAGCCTTTAAAGGGGATCACTTTCACAAGGCTTTGCTGTCGTCTGCTGGGGCACTCACAGAAGTAATTATCATTTTTAAACCTTTTCCCTCCTTTTTAAGAGATGCCATAACTTCCTCTGAGTAGTTTTACAAGGTAACAGATGATTGCACTTTTCAACAGCCTCAGATTTGCTGCTGAAATAGGTGTTTGCAGCTCTGTTATTCCTCCAGAACCAAAGAGGTGTTGTTCAGCATGCACTTAAAAATCTTGGGGTAAAATAACAAATGGTCATTGTAGAGGTTGCCCTCTAGTGGGTTCTTCAGACTACCACAGACTGCCAGGAATTCAGAATATAACACTGTTTTATTTTCCTTCAATGGTGCAAAGTCTTTTGCTTTTCAGTACAGGGTTTTTTCTGCGTCCGTGTCTCTCAGCAGCAACTCCGACTAATTGTTTCCTCACAGCTGCTGCTAGTAAAGGCGATTACATAACATGGCTCACCTGGGCCATCCACGCAACTGTCGCTGTTTTCGAGGTCGGTCCTGACACACCCTGTTCGTGGCAGGCCCGCAGGCCACACCCCCTTCACAGTCACAAAATATGTTAAAAAAAGATAAGGGACACAGACAACTGCATAATTTGGCAATATTTATGTGATATAATGTTGCATGTATTAAAAATCTATATATTTTTTTGTTTTAAATACGGACATTCATCCATCCATCCAGTTATCACCGCTTGTCCCTCTTGGGTTGGCGGGGGGATACTGGTGTCTAAGAAGAATGTTGCAATTAACAGGTTCTCTGTGTCACGGCTGGTCATGCCTTATTTTGAGTTTTTAATCGTTTCGGTCGAGCGCTCTTATTTTGGTTTCTTTTCGTGTTTTGGTTCGTTCTTCCTGAAGCAACTTGACCCCTGCCCCAGAGCGCTTTTATATCCACCTGATTTCAGTTAATAATCAAACGGCATTCTTAAGCCAGCCTTGCTCTTAATTCAGCGCTCGAGAATTGACTGCTGTCTGTGGCACACCTCACCGTAACTGTTAACTAGTCAAGAGTTCCACCATAGTCTCTTGTGCGCTCCTTCACACACTGGGGTTTTGTTTTACGTCCACTTCCCTGAACAAGAGTTTTTTTTTGTTTAGTGTTTAACTCAGGGGTGTCAAACTCATTTTAGATCGAGGCCCACTTGGAGAAAAAACTACTCAAACTACTAAATGGTAACACCCGAATAAGTTTTTCAACTTGTTTTAGTCGGGGTCTACGTTAATCACTTCATGGTACAGAGAACTGCGCTATCTCTAAAATGGTACCCATCTCTCATGCTTTTGTCCACATAGGTGGCGCCCTTCTAGCAGAACAAAGGCCAAAGAAAAGCTGGTGATTTCTAAGGCGTTCTTTTTCTGCCAAAAGGAGGGGTGTGGCAAATGCAAGAAACAGAACGTTGTCTCTTCAAGGTCTTTATTGTAGACTGCCAACATGAGAAAATCTGACAAACACAACACAACATGCAATATTTAAAGTGTCTCCCAGTACAACAAACCACACCCCTTCTGCTGGGTGTGAGAATGGTCCTAGTGCCCGCCACACAGCCCCCCCCCGAACACCCAGACAGCAAGTTATGGGGAAAACATTACCGGGGGCCTCACTTGTCTGCCGCAACGGGTAAAATGTCTATCCCGCGGGGGAGCGGGTGTACCCTGTGGGGAAGAACAAATAACAGGGCCCGGTGGAGGCGAAGGACAATCAACCCTAACAGGATTTGGAGGGCGACCTCGGCGGGGGACTTGGCCCGGCAGTACTTCTTCACCCGCAACACAATGCGCCGGTTTAAGCCTGTCTATGGAAACGCATTCCCTGCGCCCGCCCATATCCAGCACAAAGGTTTTAGGACCGTGTTCCAGCACCCTAAATGGGCCATCGTAAGGGGGTTGGAGGGGCGAACGGAGGACGTTGTGACGAACAAAAACAAAACGGGCATTTTTAAGCTCCAATGGCACAAAAGATTTAGGGAAACAGTGGTGGACTGCGCCAGGAGCCAAGGAGCCCCTCGGCCAAAAGGGAAACGATCGCGGGGCACCACCCTCAGGTAAAAATTCACCCGGAACACGGAGCGGTTGACCAAACACCAATTCAGCGGGGGCCGCAGCGAGATCCTCTTTAGGGGCCGAGCGCAACCCGAGCATAACCCAAGGTAAACGGTCAACCCAATTGCTATCCACGAGCGCCGCACGCAGAGCTGCCTTAAGCGACCGGTGAAAACGTTCACATAAACCGTTAGCTTGGGGATGGTAGGCTGTAGTACGGTGCACCTGTACACCCAATGACTGCGCCAACGCTGACCAAAGCTCCAACACGAATTGGGATCCCCTGTCCGAGGTGATATCGGATGGCGTGTCAAAACGCGCAACCCAGGCCGACAGAAACGCACGGGCAACGTCTACAGAGGCAGTGGAGGAAAGAGGAACCGCTTCAGGCCATCTGGTGGTGCGATCTACCATCGTTAGCAAGTGTGTATAACCCTGCGACGGAGGGAGCGGGCCAACTAAGTCCACATGCACGTGGTCAAACCGCCTGACCGGAATCGTAAATGGTTCGAGGGGCGCCTTAGTGTGCCGGTGGACCTTGGCACGCTGACATGCCACGCATGCGGCAGCCCACTGCCTAACATCCTTCCTAAGGCCAGCCCAAACAAACTTGGCACCAACTAACTTGACGGAAGCCCGAACGCCAGGGTGCGACAGGGAGTGTATTGCGTCAAAAACCCGGCGGCGCCAGTCCACCGGGACGACAGGTCGAGGGCGGCCAGTGGACACATCACAAAGGAGGGCGGGACCGCCATCCTGCACCACCACCTCCTTGAGCACAAGTGCCGTACCTTCAGCTTTGAGTGCGCGGATGCCGGGGTCGTCGGGCTGGTCAGCAGCCATTCCCGAAAAATCTAAACACGAGTACGCGTGAGAGACAGTCAGCCACAGGGTTGGCCTTACCGGCCACATGCTGAATGTCCGTAGTGAACTCCAAGATGGACGACAAGTGACGCTGCTGAGGGGCTGACCAAGGCTCCATGACCTTTGACATGGCAAACGTCAGGGGTTTGTGATCAACAAAAGCCGTAAAAGATCGACCCTCCAACAGAAAACGAAAATGGCGTGTCGCGAGATACAGTGCTAACAATTCTCGATCAAATACGCTGTACTTACGCTCATTATCTCGCAGTTTGCGACTGAAGAACGCAAGAGGCTGCCACACATTCGCCACCCGCTGCTCAACCACAGCACCCACGGCGACATCAGACGCATCTGTCGTCAAAGCCACGGGCGCCGTGGAAACAGGGTGGGCGAGAAGAGTAGCCCCTGCGAGTGCGGATTTTGCCTTCTGAAAAGCTTGGACCCGCTGAGGAGTCCATTCGAGGGAATCGCTAGCCTTTTTATTACGTAGGGCACCATAAAGAGGCTGCAGGAGGTGGGCGGCGCGCGGAAGGAACCGATTATAAAAATTAATCATGCCCAAAAACTCCTGTAGAGCTTTGACAGTGGAGGGACGAGGAAAATCCGCCACTGCCTGCACCTTCGAAGGCAAAGGAATGGCACCCTGCGACGAAATACGGTGACCTAAAAAATCAATCTCCGACAGCCCAAACTGACATTTAGAAGGATTGACAATCAGGCCGTGCTCGTCAAGACGTTTGAACACTTGTGTTAGATGTGACTGGTGCTCTTCAGCTGAAGGACTCGCCACCAAAATGTCGTCAAGATAAACAAATACAAAATTGAACCCGCGCAACACTGAGTCCATTAATCTTTGAAATGTTTGTGCTGCCCCCTTCAGGCCAAAAGGCATACGCAGGAACTCAAAAAGTCCAAACGGGGTTATTACTGCGGTCTTGGGCACGTCCTCGGCGCGCACCGGAACCTGGTGGTAACCGCGAACTAGGTCTACCTTTGACAAAATGGCGGCGCCAGCCAGGCGCGCCGAAAAGTCCTGGATGTGCGGAATAGGGTAGCGGTCGTGCGTTGTGATGTTGTTAAGGCGGCGAAAATCCCCACAAGGACGCCAGGAACCGTCTGACTTAGGCACCATGTGCAAGGGCGAAGCCCACAGGCTATTAGAACGTCTAACGATGCCTAAACGCTCCATAGTAGCAAACTCCTCTTTAGCGATGGTCGATTTAGCCGCGTCAAGACGGCGCGCGCGCGCAAAAACTGGCGGGCCGACCGTGGGAATAAAATGTTCGACGCCGTGTTTAGTGTCCGCGGTGGAAAAAGCGGGAGTGGTTAATGACGGAAAATCCGCCAGCAAACGCTGAAAAACGTCACCAGATACCGAATATTTAGCGTGTGAACGGTCCAAGTCCCCCTGCCTTACATGTAAAAGATGAAAAAGACACAGCATCAATCAATCGGCGGTTAGCAATATCAACAAGCAGTCCATTAGCACACAGAAAATCCGCGCCAATAATGGGGAGCGTGATGGCGGCGATGATAAAATTCCACTGGAAATTGCGTCCACTGAAGCACACAGTCACCAACCTGGAACCGAAAGTGTTGATTGATGAGCCGTTGGCGGCACTCAGCAGCGGCCCGCAGCCACCTGTCGCCTTGTCCGCGTCTGTGGCAGGTAGCAGGCTGACTTGCGAACCGGAGTCCACCAGGAAACGTCTCCTTGACGACGAGTCAGCGATGAAAAGCCGCTCACATGCTTCGCCAGCGCCCACAGCCGCCACTGAACGCTGGCGATGGAGTTTTCCCGGGGCCATGAAGGAACAAGGAGGGACACATCGTCGGGCTTTGGCGCCAAAACGTTGATGGAAGAAGCACTGGCTTGCTTCGCGCCTTTCCCGGGTAGCGACTCCCGCCACTATCGCTGAGTCCGCGTTCTCCGTCGTCTGCAGCGGGGGCGCTTCCACGCTCTGCACGGCAAACCGTCTGGAAGCCACCAGCACCCGGTCAGCTTCTTCAGCCAAGCCCCGGTAATCGCAGGAGGCCAGGGAAGTGGAGTTAGCAAGCACCGCACGGGCCGCAGGTGGAAACTGCCGCAAGAAAAGATGCGGGAAAATGAACCCGCCTTCCTCGGAGCCCAGCAACGACAGCATACTGTCCATTAAATCCACGGCGGTGCCATCGCCCAGACCCGGCAGGGAAAGAAGTCTATCTGCCCTCTCAGCGTCAGACAGTGTGAACCTCCGAAGCAGGAAGTTCTTGAGGGCGGGGTATTTGTCGCTCCGTGGAGGGTTTCGCAAAATCTGCATCGCGCGGCAAGTGGTTGCCTGGTCGAGTGATGTCACAACCAAGTGATACCGGGAGTCGTCGCCGGTTATCCCTCGCAGGTTGAAGAGAGACTCGACGTGTTGAAACCATGAGGCCGGGCCGCTCTGCCAGAACTCCGGAAGCACGCAGGTAGACGGAGCCACAGGTTGCTGGAGATGGGGCGACATGGCCGATGAAGACACCTCTTCTGCGCGAAACATTGTCGGGGTCACCAATGTGGCAAATGCAAGAAACAGAACGTTGTCTCTTCAAGGTCTTTATTGTAGACTGCCAATATGAGAAAATCTGACAAACACAACACAACATGCAATATTTAAAGTGTCTCCCAGTACAACAAACCACACCCCTTCTGCTGGGTGTGAAAATGGTCCTAGTGCCCGCCACAGGGGAAATATTCTTCTAACACTGACAACTCCATTCTGTAAAAGTAACTATTACATACTTGCCAACCCTCCCGGATTTTCCGGGAGACTCCCGAAATTCAGCGCCTCTCCCGAAAACCTCCTGGGACAAATTTTCTCCCGAAATTCAAGCTGAGCTGGAGGCCACGTCCCCCAACATTGAATCAGACCTGACTCAATGTTGTGACCTTCTTAAACAGGACAATACTGTCATCTAGTGTACATAGAATAGAATGTAAATGTATTCTACATTTAAGTGCGGTCAGGGAACATGCATTAGGGAGTCTGTTGTTCTGAAGCCCACAGTAAAGAGACGCAACTTCATCACGTCGCCTGGTTATTGACTCCAACCCAATATATTACACCGTCGACGGGCAAAATGAAGAAATACGCTTGCAAGTTCCAGAACGATTGGAAACAAGAATTTCAGTTTATCCAGGAGAGTTCGAAGGGGAAGGGGTATGTTGCCTGTAAATATTGTAGAACAGACTTCTCCATTGAACACGGCGGCCGAACGGGTATTCAGCCATGAACGGTCAGCGAAGCACAAAGCGTCCGCAGCGCAGCATCGTTCACAACCCAGTATTATGGGCCACCTCGCAAAATGGAGACCCGATGGTGTAACTAATGCTGAGACAAAGATGGCTATGCTGATAGCTGGAAGCAACATCCCGTTCTCATTTGCGGATGTCTACAACAAATCCATGAAGGATGTTCCCGGATTCGGCGATCGCTCGCCAATACGCAAATGGCAGAACAAAGCTCACTCAAATAGTGAAGATAAGTGTTGTTTTTTTTTTTTAGTAACAAGCAAGCACAGTACAGTTAGTAGAACAACTGTGGTTTTATTACTGTGTATTTGATAGGTGCCGTCGGAAATTCAACTGTTTCTTTTATTTATAAATATAATAAAATAAATATATATAGCTAGAATTCACTGAAAGTCAAGTATTTCATACATGTATATGTATTTATATATATATATATATATATATGTATATATGAAATACTTGAGTTGGGGAATTATACGCCACCCCTCTTAACCACCCCCCCCACCCCCCGCCCCAACCACACCTCTGCCCCCCCCCCACCCCCACACCCCACCTCCCGAAATCGGAGGTAACAAGGTTGGAAAGTATGAACTATTATTATACAACACTGTTAGTGGTCCGTTTGTGTTGTGTAGTGTTTGCTCGTTTTTCTTGTGTTATCTTTTAACCTGCCTATTGTACAGCACTTTGGCTACCTCTGTGGTAAATTGTAAATGTGCTTTACAAATAAAGTTTATTTGATTTGATATTTTATTACGAACACTGGTTAAAAGTGGGTGGAATTTAATTTATCAAAATTAAAGGTGGTTGTCTGTAAATAGATTGTCTTTAAAAACTTGTAGAACTAAGTTCATGATTTGTAGTACCGTATTTTTCGGACTATAAGTCGCAGTTTTTTTCATAGTTTGGCCGGGGGTGCGACATATACTCCGGAGGGACTTCTGTGTTAAACTATTGACACATTACTGTAAAATATCAAATAATATTATTTATCTCATTCGCAGAAGGGACGAAGAAAATGTCAGCAATCATCACACATACGTCAACCAATAAGATTTCGGCGGGGGAGGGTCATGGCAGAAGTGCATTGTGGGTCATGGAATGCTAACTGCTATTTGCAATATGCTACTGCTGTAGCTATTAAAATTGATCATTTCATCATTGGTGGTAACTTATAAAAACTGAGAAGGGCTGAACAAAAATTGGACCAAAAAGAAAATCATGTACTGCAGATTACAAGCTGGACGTAGTGAAATATGCAGCAGAAAACGACAAGAGGAAGCGGCGCATACCTTTGGAGTTGGCAGAGTTGTTTAGAAGCGACATCAAGGAAGAAGATTTCATCGGATTTATCGATTAGGAATGGCACATTGTTTGGTAAACGTATAGCATGTTCTGTATGTTTTAGTCATTTGAATGACTCTTACCATAATATGTTACGTTAACATACCAAGCACGTTCTCAGTTGGTTATTTATGCGTCATATAGCATACACTTATTCAGCCTGTTGTTCACTATTCTTTATTTATATTAAATTGCCTTTCAAATGTCTATTTTTGGTGGTGGATTTTATCAAACCAATTTCCCCCAAAAATGCGATTTATACTCCAGTGCGACGTATATATGTTCTTTTCCTTCTTTATTATGCATTTTCGGCCGGGGCTACGTATACTCCGGACCGATTTATAATCCGAAAAATACGGTTGTAGGAAAAGTGTGGATGCCTTATATGTTAAAGAAATTGAGATTCAAAGAACACAAGAGATTAAGTTTTCATGTGTTATGATTTGTGAACGTTTGTCATTCAAACCATATATATGAGGGACGGATGGCGAGGTTGGGAGTGGCCGTGCCAGCAACCTGTGGGTTCCTGGTTCCATCTCCAGCTTCTACCAATCTCGTCACGTCCGTTGTGTCCAAGAGCAAGACATTTGCTCCTGATGGGTCGTGGTAAGCGCCTTGCATGGCAGCTCCTGCCATCAGTGTGTGAATGAGTTAATGGGGAAATAGTGTCAAAGCGCTTTGCGTAAATTGAAGGTGGAAAAGCGCTATACAGATACAACCCATTTACCATTTATTTAATCAGAATCAGAATCAAACATACTTTATTAATCCCCGAGGGGAAATTAAAATGTTCAGCATCTATCTACAAAAATACAAATAATTGCCATTGTGACGTCCAGTGGACACATTTACAACAGCTGTTTCTTTCATTCAAAAATTTCAGGGTAACTTTTATAGTTAGCAAACTCATCTCGCGGGCCGGATAAAACCTGTTAGCGGGATTGATCCGGCACTCGGGCCATACGTTCGATACCCCCGGCTTAACTACTCATGAATTATTTTAAACATTATTTTACCTGCAAACTGCATTTGGGCAATGCATTTGCATCTTGGAATCACGACAACTACAGGAAACATGGTGCCCCGCAATTATGACACAATGTTATCAGTCATATCATCTTTTTTTTCAGACAACATGGTAAACTACGTTTTTTTTTAATAGCATCTGGAAAAAAAATACTTTTTCGGAGTTGAACACACAATTATTTACTTGGATATTTGCTTTCATAATGTTTATATTTTCATAAATGTAAATTGCATTAAAATGTTATGCTGGTTATAGTGACCAAAATTGTGACGATTATAATTATTATCACGATATACTGAATATGATCAAAAAGTAATTATACACACAAATAACCTCTAAGTTTTATTCAAAAGAATAAGTAGGCGACACACACAAGAAGAAACATTAAATATTGTTTTATTATTTGAGTGCTTAAAAGCCTACTGAAACCCACTACTACCCACCACGCAGTCTGATAGTTTATATATCAATGATGAAATATTAACATTGCAACACATGCCCATACGGCCTTTTTAGTTTACTAAATTGCAATTTTAAATTTCCCGGTAGTTTCTTCTTGAAAACGTTGTGTAATGATGACGTGTACGCAAGATGTCACGGTTTTTAAGGAAATATGAGCGCTGCGCACATACAGCTAAAAGTCGTCTGCTTCAACGGCATAATTACACAGTATTTTGGACATCTGTGTTGCTGAATCTTTTGCAATTTGTTTAATTAATATTGGAGGAGTCAAAGTAGAAAGATGGAGTTGGGAAGCTTTAGCCTTTAGCCACACAAACACACGGTGATTCCTTGTTTAAAATTCACAGAGGTGAAACTTTATCATGGATCAGAGCGCGGTCAAGCGAACATGAATCACGACGGATTATCAACCAGCAGGTTTCGGTGAGAAAATTGTGGTAAAAAGTCGCTTCTTACCGGCTGTCAGCTGAGCTTGTGCCGTCCATAGCTACCGTTGACTCCCCTGAGACACTGCGCCTCAACACACCCTTGGACACACCTCCGACTATCAGGCAATATTAAACTCACTAAAACACTAGCAACACAATAGAAAGATAAGGGATTTCCCAGAATTATCCTACTAAATGTGTCTAAAAACATCGGAATCCGTCCCAATGCAATCGCGTTTTTTTTGGGGGGGGGTTTTTTTTTTAGTCCGTCGCTATCAATATCCTCAAACACGAATATTTCACCCTCGATCAAATTAATGGGGAAATTGTCGTTTTCTCGGTCCGAATAGCACTTTTTGTTGGAGGCTCCCATTAAAATCAATGTGAACATGTGAGGAGCCATCAACATGTGACGTCATTGTCTGCGACTTCCAGTAGAGGCAGGGCTTTTCTCTTAGCACCGAAAGTTGCGAACTTTATCGTGGATGCCATCCATCCATTTTCTACCGCTTATTCCCTTTTGGGGTCGCGGGGGGCGCTGGCGCCTATCTCAGCTACAATAGGGCGGAAGGCAGGGTACACCCTGGACAAGTCGCCACCTCATCGCAGGGCCAACACAGATAGACAGACAACATTCACACTCACATTCACACACTAGGGCCAATTTAGTGTTGCCAATCAACCTATCCCCAGGTGCATGTCTTTGGAAGTGGGAGGAAGCCGGAGTACCCGGAGGGAACCCACGCATTCACGGGGAGAACATGCAAACTCCACACAGAAAGATCCCGAGCCTGGATTTGAACCCAGGACTGCAGGACCTTCGTATTGTGAGGCAGACGCACTAACCCCTCTGCCACCGTGAAGCCCTTTTTATCGTGGATGTTCTCTACTAAATCCTTTCAGCAAAAATATGGCAATATCGCAAAATGATCAAGTAGGACACATAGAATGGACCTGCTATCCCCGTTTAAATAAAGAAATCTAATTTCAGTAGCCCTTTAAATTTAAATGTTTGTTTTATTTTGTTTGAATTTGTAATGGATTTTGAGTATTTAATAATAAAGTGCAAAAGTGGTGTTCTTTGTCATGAGGGAAGACGTTAATGTGTCTTGTTGTATTTATGTTTTTCAAGGCAGTAGTCTGTGTGACACCAGGATGCAGAGACAAAAAGGGCATGCAGGTAAAAAGGAGATTTAATGAGCGAAAGCATCAAAACACCACACAGCATGAACATTATTCACTAGACAAACTGACAGGTGAACCCTCCTGATTAGTGATCAGAGGCAGGTGAATCCCCTGATCACTTGTCAAGAGCAGGTGTGGAGGACAACACATAGAATCAACGGTGAAGTCACTGCAAGGCATAACCAAAACAGGAAGTGAAACAAAAAGTAAACGCTATACAGGAACAAACATACACGGGAATACAAAACAAAAAAACATCACAAACACCATGACAATTTTTGCATTTAAGCTAGTAGGCAATTAGCGCACTGGCTGTTTTGCCAAGAAATGAGCGGTATCCCCATGACTTTTTTAGAAGTCAGGTAATCAATCACGATCTTACAATTTTTTTCATTTTAAACAATAATTCTAACCATTGGGAATTTTATATCCCTTACACCAGTGGTTCTCAACCTTTTTTCAGTAATGTACCCCCGGTGAATTTTTTTTTTTTTTAATTCAGGTACTCCCTAATCAGAGCAAAAAATGTTTTGTTCAAAAATAGAGATACAGAAATAAAATACAGCACTATGTCATCAGTTTTAATTAATTACATTTTATAACAGTGCAAAATATTACTCATTTATTGTGGTCTTTCTTGAATTATTTGGAAAAAAAGATGTAAAAACGTGATTCAATTATGAATAAAGATTTCTACACAGAGAAGTAATCATCAACTTAAAGTGCCCTCTTTGGGAATTATAGTAGAGATCATTCTCCTGGATTCATGAACTTATTTCTAAACATTTCTTCACAAAAAAATAAATCTTTAACATCAATATTTACGGAACATTTCCACAAAAAATCTAGCTGTCAACACTGAATATTGTATTGTTGCATTTCTTTCCACAGTTTATGAACTTACATTCATATTTTGTTGAAATATTATTCAATAAATATGTTTATGAAGGATTTTTAAATTGTTGCTATTTTTAAAATATTTTTAAAAAACTCTCATGTACCCCTTGGCATACCTTCAAGTACCCCCAAGGGTACGCGTACCCCCTGAGAACCACTGCCTTACACTGCTATACATATAAAAGGGAATATAAAAAAAATATATATATATTTCTGTATTAATGTGACACAAAATGTGTTTTGGGAGTAAAACAGAACATAGTCAAAAATAAGTTTGCACATCCCCTATGCCAAGAAGAATTTTGCTGTTTTTGCTGCCTTGGGAAATCTAAATGCAAAATGATTCCTTTCAACAGAGATTCCCACTTGAACGTAATAAAGGGAATTGAGGAGAAATGGCAAACTGGCCAAAGCATTTTTAGCAGTGGATGTTTCCCCTAATGCTGGCCTATGTCCAGTGTTGTCCTTTGTGAGGCACCATGGCTGTGCAGTCGTACCGAGTCATCGCTTGGAGGAGATGCTCTAAGCTATTGTCTGGTCTCTGTGGCTGACATTCATGCATATGGATTTTTATACTTATTGTTGTCTTTCCAGGCTGCATTTTCCAGAGAAGAAACGCAAATGTCAAGAGAAATGCATTCTTCAGCGAACATGGAAGATGCAGTAGTACTCATTGAATGGAAAAAATAGTGTGGTTTATGCATTGTTCAAACAGTGTAAGAGATCAAGATAAGATTTGGAGCGTGCAGATGAAGTCTCCGCTGATTTGCACACATTGTAATCATAAAATTCTCTCATGCACTTTCCCTCACCCCTTGTTGTCACACACTCTTTACATTTGCTGTCTGCGTTTCATTTGTATACTGATGTTTGACGATCTAACATCTTAATGAGTGATGAGCGGAAAAACAATGTTTTTTTGTTCAACTGAAAATGCTCACCAAATCCAAAGCTTTTCCATAAATAATACCAATACACAGTGAACAAAGTGGGAACAAATCCAGGAAGAATTAGAAAATCACAGCATTTAATTGGATTACTCCATACTTGCCAACCCTCACGATTTTTCCGGGAGACTCCCGAATTTCAGTGCCCGTCCCGAAAATCTCCCGCCGCAACCATTCTCCCGAGTTTCTCCCATACATCGTGTTGGCCCAGTCACTTAATATATGCAGCTTTTACACACACATAAGTGAATGCAAGGCATACTTGATCAACAGCCATACAGGTCACACTGAGGGTGTATAAAAAACTTTAACACTGTTATAAATGTGCGCCACACTGTGAACCCACACCATACAAGAATGACAAACACATTTTGGAAGATCATCTGCACCATAACACAACATAAACACAACAGAACAAATACCCAGAACCCCTTGCAGCTCTGATTCTTCTGGGACGCTACAATATACACCCCTTCTACCACCAAACCCCGCCCACCTCAATCCCGCCCTTAACTCCCCTCCCCATCTCCCGATTTCGGAGGTCTCTAGGTTGGAAAGTATGGATTACCCATTATTATTAGAAAACAGCAACAACATTTATAACGCTTTTATTCCTAACACTGGTCGTAACATGAAGATCTGGCATGTATTTCCCTGTGCCTTTTATACAGAATACTGCAAGGTGGAATATGGACGTAACGGTGTGCTAAGGATCCTCCAAAGAGATCGTGTTTTTTAAAATGTAAAAATTGCTTTTTTTTTTAAACAACAGAGCAAGAGAAGTGATTGTTCTGACATTACGGGTTTACCTTACACACAGACATCGCCTCGCCTCTGTTATGGTTCTGATACTATCCTCAGATATTTTGAATAAATGAAAGAACGAATGAATGAAGGAATTTATTTACAAACCCCGTTTGCATATGAGTTGGGAAATTGTGTTAGATGTAAATATAAACGGAATACAATAATTTGCAAATCATTATCAACCCATATTTAATTGAATGCACTACAAAGACAAGATATTTGATGTTCAAATTCAAAAACTTTTTTTTTTTTGATAATAATTAATTTAGAATTTCATGGCTGCAACACGTGCCAAAGTAGTTGGGAAAGGGCATGTTCACCACTGTGTTACATCACCTTTTCTTTTAACAACACTCAATAAATGTTTGGGAACTGAGGAAACTAATTGTTGAAGCTTTGAAAGTGGAATTCTTTCCCATTCTGGTTTTATGTAGAGCTTCAGTCGTTCAACAGTCCGGGATCTCCACTGTCCTATTTTACGCTTCATAATGCGCCACACATTTTTGATGGGAGACAGGTCTGGACTGCAGGCGGGCCAGGAAAGTACAAAGCTACGCTGTTGTAACACGTGCTGAATGTGGCTTGGCATTGTCTTGCTGAAATAAGCAGGGGCGTCCATGACAAAGACGGCGCTTAGAAGGCAACATATGTTGTTCCAAAACTTATATGTACCTTTCAGCATTAATGGTGCCTTCGCAGATGTGTAAGTTACCTATGCTTTGGGCACTACTGCACCACCATACCATCACAGATGCTGGCTTTTGAACTTTGCGTCAATAACAGTCTGGATGGTTCGCTTCCCCTTTGGTCCGGATGACACGATGTTGAATATATCCAAAAACAATTTGAAATGTGGACTTGTCAGACCACAAAACACTATTCCACTTTGCAACAGTCCATCTTATAATAATGATAATAATAATGGATTAGATTTATATCGCGCTTTTCTATTGTTAGATACTCAGGCGGCTCACAGAGAAGTGGGACTCATCATTCATTCACACCTGGTGGTGGTAAGCTACATCAGTAGTCACAGCTGCCCTGGGGTAGACTGACGGAAGCGTGGCTGCCAGTTTGCGCCTATGGCCCTTCCGACCACCACCAATCATTCATTCATCATTCATTCACCAGTGTGAGCGGCACCGGGGGCAAAGGGTGAAGTGTCCTGCCCAAGGACACAACGGCAGCGACTTTGATGTCAATAGGTGGGAAGCGAACCTGCAACCCTCAGGTTTCTGGCACGGCCACTCTACCCACTACGCCATGCCGCCGTTGATAAATGGCTTTCGCTATGTGTAGTAGAGCTTTAACTTGCACTTACAGATGTAGCGACCAACTGTATTTAGTGACAGTGGTTTTCTGAAGTGTTCCTGAGCCCATGTGGTGATATCCTTTAGAGATTAATGTCGGTTTTTTATACAGTGCCGCCTGAGGGATCTAAGGTGACGATCATACAATGTTGGTTTCCGGCCATGCCGCTTATGTGGAGTGATTTCTCCAGATTCTCTGAACCTTTTGATGATATTATGGACCGTAGATGTTGAAATCCCTAAATTTCTTGCAATTGCACTTTGAGAAACGTTGTTCTTAAACTGTCTGACTATTTGCTCACGCAGTTGTGGACAAAGGGGTGTACCTCGCCCCATCTTTTCTTGTGAAAGACTAAGGATTTTTTGGGAAGCTGTTTTTATACCCAATCATGGCACCCACCTGTTCCCAATTAGCCTGCACACCTGTGGGATGTTCCAAATAAGTGTTTGATGAGCATTCCCCAACTTTATCAGTATTTATTGCCACCTCTCCCAACTTTTTTGTCACGTGTTGCTGGCATTAAATTCTAAAGTTAATGATTATTTGCGCAAAAAAAAATGTTTAGCAGTTTGAACATCTAATATGTCGTCTTTGTAGCATATTCAACTGAATATGGGTTGAAAATGATTTGCAAATCATTGCATTCCATTTATATTTACATCTAACACAATTTCCCAACTCATTTGGAAACAGGGTTTGTATTTATTCCGGCAGACAGACATATATAGCAACACTTCATCACTCTTTGTAATTTGACAGACATGCAACGGCACCCCCCGAAAAGAGATACGGGGAAAAAAGCAAGAATGATTATCCATGTCCTAATTTACAAACAATTTATATGCCGGTTATATATGTTGGTTATATAGTCCAAGTTTCAACAGCAGATTTGATGGATACATGATCATTTCAGAACATGCATAACATATGATAATGGATGATAATGATTAGCTCCATATTGCCTGGGTATATTTTGTCTTCTGAAGCCTTGCCTTGTGTGTTATGTTCCTTATTCCACAGTGAGTTATTTTGCACCTGTGTTCCACAGTTGAGATAGTACAAACAATTAGTCATGTTTTTGATGGTTTCCCAACAACACATTTTTTACCGCAAGGTTGAACACTCTTGGGCTAGAAAACAGTTTAATTTCTCCGCTCACATTGTCCCTCATTTTCACCCCCGCTATAGATAACGGTTGAGCCTTGAATGTGGAATTTATCATGTAATGTTTGAATTTCAGACCACCTCTGAGTTCATGTGGACCATCCCTGAGTGAAAACAGACTGTATATTTGCTGGTAGAGCCCTTTGTCAGGCCATGAACATAACTTGAAAGTTAGTGTATTGGATTATATCGTATAGTTTAAGACAATTACTCATTATGAACAGATCATTGGGGACATAATGTATAATTCGAATTGCCTTTTTCTGTAGCTTAAAGGCCTACTGAAACCCATTACTACCGACCACGCAGTCTGATAGTTTATATATCAATGATGAAATAAGAAGGGGGACCGGAGGGTGTGTTCCAACTATCGTGGGATCACACTCCTCAGCCTTCCCGGTAAGGTTTATTCAGGTGTACTGGAGAGGAGGCTTCGCCGGATAGTCGAACCTCGGATTCAGGAGGAACAGTGTGGTTTTCGTCCTGGTCGTGGAACTGTGGACCAGCTCTATACTCTCGGCAGGGTTCTTGAGGGTGCATGGGAGTTTGCCCAACCAGTCTACATGTGCTTTGTGGACTTGGAGAAGGCATTCGACCGTGTACCTCGGGAAGTCCTGTGGGGAGTGCTCAGAGAGTATGGGGTATCGGACTGTCTGATTGTGGCGGTCCGCTCCCTGTATGATCAGTGTCAGAGCTTGGTCCGCATTGCTGGCAGTAAGTCGGACACTTTTCCAGTGAAGGTTGGACTCCGCCAAGGCTGTCCTTTGTCACCGATTCTGTTCATAACTTTTATGGACAGAATTTCTAGGCGCAGTCAAGGCGTTGAGGGGTTCCGGTTTGGTGGCCACGGGATTAGGTCTCTGCTTTTTGCAGATGATGTAGTCCTGATGGCTTCATCTGGCCGGGATCTTCAGCTCTCACTGGATCGGTTCGCAGCCGAGTGTGAAGCGACCGGAATGAGAATCAGCACCTCCAAGTCCGAGTCCATGGTTCTCGCCCGGAAAAGGGTGGAGTGCCATCTCCGGGTTGGGGAGGAGACCCTGCCCCAAGTGGAGGAGTTCAAGTACCTAGGAGTCTTGTTCACGAGTGGGGGAAGAGTGGATCGTGAGATCGACAGGCGGGTCGGTGCGGCGTCTTCAGTAATGCGGACGTTGTATCGATCCGTTGTGGTGAAGAAGGAGCTGAGCCGGAAGGCAAAGCTCTCAATTTACCGGTCGATCTACGTTCCCATCCTCACCTATGGTCATGAGCTTTGGGTCATGACCGAAAGGATAAGATCACGGGTACAAGCGGCCGAAATGAGTTTCCTCCGCCGGGTGGCGGGGCTCTCCCTTAGAGATAGGGTGAGAAGCTCTGCCATCCGGGAGGAGCTCAACGTAAAGCCGCTGCTCCTCCACATCGAGAGGAGCCAGATGAGGTGGTTCGGGCATCTGGTCAGGATGCCACCCGAACGCCTCCCTAGGGAGGTGTTTAGGGCACGTCCAACCGGTAGGAGGCCACGGGGAAGACCCAGGACACGTTGGAAAGACTATGTCTCCCGGCTGGCCTGGGAACGCCTCGGGATCCCCCGGGAAGAGCTAGACGAAGTGGCTGGGGATAGGGAAGTCTGGGCTTCCCTGCTTAGGCTGCTGCCCCCGCGACCCGACCTCGGATAAGCGGAAGATGATGGATGGATGGATGGATGGAAATATTAACATTACAACACATGCCAATACGGCCGGTTTAGTTGACTAAATTGCAATTTTAAATTTCCAGCGGAGTTTCTTGTTGAAAACGTCGTGGAATGTCAGGAAATATTAGCTCAGCACCACTTACGGCTAAAAGTCGTCTCTTTTCATCGCATAATTACACAGTAATTTGGACATCTGTGTTGCTGAATCTTTTGCAATGTGTTCAATTAATAATGGAGACTATAAAGAATGATGCTGTTGGTGGAAAGCGGTGTATTGCAGCTGTCTTTAGCACCGAAACACAGCCGGTGTTTCTTAGTTTTTAACACAGAGCGGTCAAGCGAACATGTTTCTCTACATCAACCAGCATGTTTTTGGATGGGAAAATTGTGATATATATCTTACCGGAGACATCATTGGATTATTCATCTTCCTGCAGTAGCTGTTTAAAAGGCAGCTGTGAGCTTGGCTCCTCAGCTTCTCTCTGAGACACTGCGTGTTCACCGCAGCCATCCGACCTCGAGGTATGTCTTTACAATCTCACTAAAACACTATTAAAACAAGAAGCACACAAGGGATCTTCCAGAATTATCCTAGTAAATGTGTCTAATTACATCTGAAACGCTCACTCTGCCGCCGCCCGGAGTCGTGACTTTTTATTTTATTTTATTATTTATTTATTTTTCTAGTTCTTTCACTATCAATATCATCATCCACGAATCTTTCATCCTCGCTCAAATTAATGGGAAAATCGGTGTTTTCTCGGTCCGAATAGCTCTTGCTGCTGGAGGCTCCCATTATAAACAATGTGAGGGCGTGAGGAGCCCTCACCCTTGTGGCATCATCGTCTGCGTCTTCCGGTAAAGGCGAGGCTTTTTTATCAGCACCAACAGTTGCAAACTTTATCGTCGATGTTCTCTACTAATTCCTTTCAGCAAAAATATGGCAATATCGCGAAATGATTAAGTATGACACATAGAATGGACCAGCTATCCCCGTTTAAATAAGAAAATTCTCATTTCAGTAGGCCTTTAAATAGCGGTTCTATAGTGTCCATGTCGGTGTGCCCCCAAACTTCAGCGCAATACTGGAAATACGGCAATAAAAAGAGCTAAGTAAATCGTTCTTAGTGAATTTTGATGGAAACACCCTTAGCCAATTTAGACGGTACTGCTTTAACATGTGGTTTCCAAGTCAGTAGAGTTTCTATCATAACCCCCAAGATATTTTTGAGTGCAGTACCATTTATTCAAATGTTATTAAGTCCAGCATTCATTCTGGCTGTCGTACAAAACATAGCTATAACTTATATTATTAGTTATATTGTCATGATCCATTACTTGGGTCATGGCGTGATTTATGTTTAGTACCTTTTTTCCTATGTTTTATTCTGTGTCCTGGCTGCATCCTCTTTCTTTTCGTTTACTGTTGGTTTCAATGGGCACTAATTCTCCACACCTGCCCTTGTTTAGTAATTAGTGTCCCACCAGGTGTTTTGGTTAATCACTCCCCTTTAAAGTTTGCAGTCCTCCTAGTTGCTGGGTCAATGCTCGCTTTCGGTACATTTACGTTTCGTCTTGTTTTTCGCCACGCTCAAGTGTTTTTCCGCACTCTAGAATTCCTAGCTCTTCACCCCTGGTTACAATTTGATTTTTGCTCCACGCTTGTTTAGCGTCTGAGCTTTTGTATTTTTGTCATACATAATTAAAACTCAATCCTACCTGCACGCTGCTCCTGCTTGTCTTTCTGCATTGGAGCGAACACGACCATCGCAGCCATGCCTTCCCAACGTAACATTTATGTTTAAATATAGAGAATACATTATGGGAGAGTGCGTTTCATTTGCTGCTCATGCAAATGTTGTTGCATGATTTGTCATGACAGGTTCTTATGATGGACAAATATTCTTATTGATTGATTTCCTCTCCAGGATCAGGGCATGGGGCAATCTTATGATCCCCAAAAAGACAACATGTTTGAATTGTGGCTGACTGCTCCCCAGGCACCAATCACTTTGAGCGACTGGAGCTGGGTTAAGTGTGTATGAACAATGCGTAATATGATGAGGAAACATATCTCCTTGTTTCACACGGTAAAAAGATCCACATTGGAAGACCAAATATGAGTTGTTTTTCTTTCACTATAACAATGTACGGTAAATCAATGATTTTTGTAAAATAATGCACCAACATCCACATAAACGGAAAAGTGCAAGCTTGATCAATATTTTTGATGTATACATGAGTTTGGTAAGTGTAACCCTTCTATCCCATTCATCCATTTTCTACCGCGTATTCCCTTTGGTGTCGCGGGAGGCGCTGGTGCCTATCTGAGCTATAATCGGGCGGAAGGCGGGGTACACCCTGGACAAGTCGCCACCTCATCGCAGGTGTAACCCTACTATAGTAACATGATTAGAGCACAAGTAAGTATGGTCAGTAGCTTTCAATGGACCAGGACCAGAAGATGTTATGATTTTTAAGAGCTAGTATAACTGAACTTCAATAACGACAACATGTATTAAACAATTTGACAATATCATAACAGGTCAATTGTAAACTTCAGAGAAATTGATAAAAATAAAAAGCGGGCAAAAATATACAGAAAACCGACTGTCCCAATTTAGTTGTTAAAGCCATTTTTGTGTGTCTGTTCAGTGGTCTGTTTTCAGTTTTTTAGTCTGTCCTACTGCGTTGTTTGTGGAGGAAGGAAATGGGGGGTCCCTCTCGAACACTGCAGGATGGTTCTGCTTGGCTCGCCACCCAGCTCATGCTGGGAATGTTTGAATCTGTGTAATTTGGCCTTCCCCACGGGTCCAAAAAGGAAATTTTGTTGTCTCTCTTCCGGAACAAAAAAAAAAACCCCTGACCGTTGAGTCAATATACCGTATATGCGTTTTAATGGTGTTTCACCTCACCAGCTTGGTGGAAGTGTGTAGCACTCACGCAGTGTAAGTCATTGTAATGGGTTTAAGTTTTTTCTGTCGAACAAGTGGGATGGACCAAGCGAGAGGAGTGTATTTTGCAGCCATCATTTTAATGATTATGGTTCCGAGGAAAGAGTGTTGGTCGCAGTTTGGCTGTTAAACATTTAAAGCTAAATTTCGATTCTAAAAATCTTGAGCACCCTCGAGGGGAGAAAGACAGAGTCAGAATTTATAGAAAAAAAGACAAAGAGCAGACCAAATCTGCTGGTATTTTGCATCCTCTCCTACTGAATTTTTTCCCCCGAGATGCTTGAGGAAATGCTGAAAGAGCATGAGGAAACACAGACTATGGTGTCTATGGAAGAGGAAATGGAAAAACAGGAAAGTCCAAAAATGGTGATTCTTTTATATCTTTTTTGCTCGTAATGTTAACCATTTCATATCAGTTCTGTAGATGACATCACACTAAGACTTATTGAGTCCGGCAATGGAAAAGGGGGGTTTCAAGTATAGTTAGTTATCCACTCATTGGCCTAGTAGCTACTCAGTTGCCTAGTGGTTGGAGTGTCCGCCCTGAGATTGGTAGGTTGTGAGTTCAAACCCCGGTCGAGTCATACCAAAGACTATAAAAATGGGACCCATTACCTCCCTGCTTGGCACTCAGTATCAAGGGTTGGAATTGGGGGTTAAAGGCCTACTGAAACCCACTACTACCGACCACGCAGTCTGATAGTTTATATATCAATGATGAAATATTAACATTGCAACACATGCCAATATGGCCGGTTTAGTTTACTAAATTGCAATTTTAAATTTCCCGCGAGTTTCTTGCTGAAAACGTCACGGAATGATGACGGGTACGCGTGACGTCACGGACTTTCAGGAAATATTAGCAGCTGCACCACTCGCGGCTAAAAGTCGTCTGCTTTAACCGCAAAATGACACAGTATTTTGGACATCTCTGTTGCTGAATCTTTTGCACTTTGTTCATTTAATAATGGAGACCATAAAGCAAAATGCTGTTGGTGGAAAGCGATGGATTGCAGCTGTCTTTGGCACCGAGACATAGCCGGTGTTTCTTTGTTTGTTGTGAAGCTTTAACACAGAGCGGTCAAGCGAACATGTTTTCTCTACGTCAACCAGCATGTTTTTGGATGGGGAAATTGTGATATATATCTTACCGGATAAATCATTGGATTATTCGTCATCCTGCAGCAGCTGTTTAAAAGGTAGCTGTGAGCTTGACTTCTCGGCTTCTCTCTGAGACACTTCGTGTTCACCGCAGCCATTCGACCTCGAGGTATGTCCTTACAATCTTTCAAATCTCACTAAAACACTATTAAAACAATAAGCAGATAAGGGATCTTCCAGGATTATCCTAGTAAATGTGTCTAGTTACATCTGAAACGCTCACACTGCCGCCGCCCGTAGCCGTCGCTTTTCTTTCTTTTTTCTAGTCCTTCACTATCGATATCCTAATTCACAAATCTTTCATCCTCGCTCAAATCAATAGGGAAATTGTCGCTTTCTCGGTCCGAATTGCTCTTACTGCTGGTGCCCCCATTATAAACAATGTGAATATGTGTGGAGCCCTGCAACTCGTGACGTCACGCGCACATACTTCCAGTAAAGGCAGGGCTTTTCTATTAGCGACCAAAAGTTGCAAACATTATCGTCGATGTTCTCTACAAAATCATTTCACAGCAAAAATATGGCACTATCGCAAAATGATCAAGTATGACACAGAGAATAGACCTGCTATTCCCGTTTAAATAACAAAATCTCATTTCACTAGGCCTTAAAATCACCAAATAAATTATTTCCGGGCGAGGCCACCGCTGCTGCTCACTGCTCCCCTCACCTCCCAGGGGGTGATCAAGGGTGATGGATCAAATGCAGAGAATAATTTTGCCGTGACTCGTGTGTGACAATCATTGTTACTTTAACTTTTAACATTATCATGGATTACTCAAAAACTAATTGCTATTATGGGAAATGACTGCCATGTTTCCCTAAAGGCTGAGGTCAAGGTATCGCTGAAAGTAAACGTTGATGTTGTACAACTTCATACTCATATTCATCTTATCTCTGCTTAGCTACCTTGTGGTCACGTCATTGACCTGAAATTCCAGATGGTTTGTCTCGCAAGGTTTTGATTCACAGCTCCATCTTGCATCATATCAATAAGAAGCTATTGGGGGAAAGCTGACAACTTCAAAGATGGATAAATATTTTGTCAGATTCATTACAGGCCAGGCACGCTTTTGTGATGTCATAGCGGATATGTGCCACCATGGAAAAGACACAAAGGAAATAAAACATTTTCTTTCTGTCCAAGAACAACTTTAAATGAAAAAAATAATTATTGTTCTGATAAAACTGCTGCTCTGGTCGCAGCTTTTTTCAGGGGTGACTACACACAACGTTTCTAAATGACATTAAAATGGTTACCTTTTCCTGTCCATGGATGGTAAAAACACACTTTTTTTTTTTTACAATGTCCAAACACCAAGTCAATTTCTACCCAATTTAATATTTTAATATTGATACCTTGTATACTTCCCTCTATACCAGGGGTCACCAATCTATTTGAAACCAAGAGCAACTTCTTGGGTACTGATTAATGCGAAGGGCTACCAGTTTGATACACACTTAAATGAATTGCCAGAAATAGCCAATTTGCTCAATTTACCTTTAATAAATAAATCTATATATATTTAAAAAAAATTCTGTCTGTCATTCCATCGTACATTTTTTTTCCTTTACGGAAAGTTTTTTGTAGAGAATAAATGATCAAAAAAACATTTAATTGAACGGTTTAAAAGAGGAGAAAACAGTAAAAAAAATTAAATTTAATTTTGAAACATAGTTTATCTTCAATTTCAATTTTTTTAAATTCAAAATTCAACCGACGAAAATTAAGAGAAGAATTTATGGAACATCATTAGTAATTTTTCCTGATTAAGATTAATTTTAGAATTTTGATGACATGTTTTAAATAAGTTAAAATCCAATCTGCATTTTGTTGGAATATATAACAAATTGTAACAAGCTATATTTCTAACAAAGACAAATATTGTTTCTTCTAGATTTTCCAGAACAAAAATTTTAAAATAAATTCAAAAGACTTTGAAATAAGATTTAAATTTGATTCTACAGATTTTCTAGATTTGCCAGAATAATTTTTTTGAATTTTAATCATAATAAGTTTAAAGAAATATTTAAAAAATATTATTTGTCGAAAAAACAGAAGCTAAAATGAAGAATTCAATTAAAATGTATTTATTATTCTTTACAATAAAAAAAATACTTGAACATTGATTTTAATTGTCAGGAAAGAAGAGGAAGGAATTAAAAGGTAAAAAAGGTATATGAGTTTAAAAATCCTAGAATCATTTTTAAGGTTGTATTTTTTCTCTAAAATTGTCTTTCTGAAAGTTATAAGAAGCAAAGTATAAAAAAAATGAATTTATTTAAACAAGTGAAATAATATATTTTCTTGGATTTTCAAAGTCTGTTTGAGTTTTGTCTCTCTTAGAATTAAAAATGTCGTGCGAAGCGAGACCAGCTTGCTAGTAAATAAATACAATTTAAAAAATAGAGGCAGCTCACTGGTAAGTGCTGCTATTTGAGCTATTTTTAGAACAGGCCAGCAGGCTACTCATCTGGTCCTTACGGGCTACCTGGTGCCCGCGGGCATCGTGTTGGTGACCCCTGCTCTATACCTTGTACAATACGCCCAAATCTGCACTTATGCAAGTAAATAAACCGTTGCCCAATGGGAATGTCCACTTCTCGTAGCTTTGCGTAGCGAAATTAGGTTTGCCATCCATCCATCCATCTTCCTCCGCTTATCCGAGGTTGGGTCGCGGGGGCAGCAGCCTAAGCAGGGAAGCCCAGACTTCCCTCTCCCCAGCCACTCCGTTCAGCTCTTCCCGGGGAATCCCGAGGCGTTCCCAAGCCAGCCGGGAGACATACTCTTCCCAACGATTCCTGGGTCTTCTCCGTGGCCTCCTACCGGTCGGACGTGTCCGAAACATCTCCCTAGGGAGGCGTTTGGGTGGCATCCTGATCAGATGCCTGAACCACCTAATCTCGCTCCTCTCGATGTGGAGGAGCAGCAGCTTTACTTTGAGTTCCTCCCGGATGGCAGAGCTTCTCACCCTATCTCTAAGGGAGAGCCCCGCCACCCGGCGGAGAAAACTCATTTCGGCCGCTTGTACCGGTGATCTTGTCCTTTCGGTCATGACCCAAAGCTCATGGCCATAATAAGTGAGGATGGGAACGTAAATCGACCGGTAAATTGAGAGCTTTGCCTTCCGGCTCAGCTCCTTCTTCGCCACAACGGATCGATACCGCGTCCGCATTACTGAAGATGCTGCATTGTGGATCTCACAATCCACTCTTCCCTCACTTGTGAACAAAACTCAGAGGTACTTGAACTCCTCCACTTGGGGCAGGAGTAGGCTTTTTTTTTTAAAGGGGAACATTATCACAATTTCAAAAGGGTTAAAAACAATAAAAATCGCTTCCCATTGGTTTGTTGTATTTTTTGAAGTTTTTTTCAAAATGTTACCAGTCCCGGAATATCCCTAAATAAAGCTTTAAAGTACCTTATTTTTGCTATCTTCGAAACCACTGTCCATTTCCCTGTGACGTCATACAGGGCTGCCAATACAAACAACATGGCGGTTACCACAGCAAGATATAGCGACATTAGCTCGGATTCAGACTCGGATTTCAGCAACTTAAGCGATTCAACCGATTACGCATGTATTGAAACAGATGGTCGGAGTATGGAGGCAGATAGCGAAAACGAAATTGAAGAAGAAATTGAAGCTATTGAGCGAATAGCTATTGACGCTATCCGGCCATAGCGTGTGTGTACCTAATGAAGTGGCCCATAGCATGGCTGCCTTATTAGCATCGCCGGTAAAATGTGCGGACCAAACGATCAGGACTTTCGCATCTTGTGACACTGGAGCAACTTAAGTCCGTCGATTGGTAAGTGTTTGTTTCGCATTAAATGTGGGTATCTAGTTTCAAATGTACATACAGCTAGCATAAATAGCATGTTAGCATCGATTAGCGTAGCATGTTAGCATCGATTAGCTGGCAGTCACGCCGTGACCAAATATGTCTGATTAGCACATAAGTCAACAACATCAACAAAACTCACTTTTGTGATTTCGTTGACTTAATCGTTGCAAATGCATCTGCAGGTTATCTATACATCTCCGTGCCATGTCTGTCTTAGCATCGCCGGTCAAATGTGAAGACACTCTGGTACATTCAATGGGGGTCTGGCGGCAGATTTCTTGCCAGTGGTGCAACTTGAATCCCTCCCTGTTAGTTTTGTTACACCCTCCGACAACACACAGACCAGGCATGATGTCTCCAAAGTTCCAAAAAATAGTCGAAAAAACGGAATTAACAGAGCTGAGACTCGGTGTTTGTAATGTGAAAATTAATATGGCGGGTGTGTTACCTCGGTGACGTCACGTTCTGACGTCATCGCTAAAAGACCGATAAACAGAAAGGCGTTTAATTTGCCAAAATTCACCCATTTGGAGTTCGGGAATCGGTTAAAAAAATACATGGTCTATTTTCTGCAACATCAAGGTATATATTGACGCTTACATAGGTTTGGTGATAATGTTCCCCTTTAACAATGTCCAAAGACCAAGTCAATACTACCCAATTTAATATTTTAATATTGATATCTTGTAAACTTCCCTCTACACTTTGTAAAATACGCCCAAATCTGCACTAATGCAAGTAAACAAACAGTTGCCCAATGGGAATGTCCACTACTCATAGCTTCGTGAAGCAAAATGAAGTTTGCATAAACTAATAAACAAACTCCGTATAGTTAATGAGTATGGCTGAATAAAAACACTCCAAGATAGTTCCACTTATCAGCTTTCTTCAGCACACAGATGCCCCACAAAAGTTCCTGCATCTGAGATGAGGTGGCAACTTTTCCAGGGTGTACCCCGCTTTCAGCCCGAATGCAGCTGGAATAGGCTCCAGCCACCACCGCGACCCTGAGAGGGACAAGTTGTAGAAAATGGATGGATGGATAGAAGTTCCTGCATTTCATAAGCTCATTTCGTTCTTCTTTCTCTCCATTGTCAAGTTTGTTGTAATAGAAATACCCAAGAAATAAGAAATAAACAAGTCTGTGCATATATTCCAATGGCGGTTGTGGGTTTTAAAGAGAAGTGGGTTCAACCAATAAGCGTTCGACAGCACAGCGCGCCTCCGAAAAGTCTCCTGACCGCTCGGAAAAGTCCTACCTCGCTAGGAGGAACTGGTTCCAGATTAACTAAATGTACCCAGGTAGTTTTTAGTGGAAACACAGGGGGAACTTTATTTACCTGGGTAAAGGGGAAAGTTCCTGCAGTGGAAAAGGGCCTAATTCGTATTTATTTATTTTCCTGTTCTGGTACTATGTCCTGTCTTGGTACTTTTGGTAGTGTACCCTGTTTGGTCTGTGTTTTACGGCACCTTGACTTTGTGTTCCTTGTCCTAACAGCAAACCTGTTCCTCATTTATAATTATTAGTTCTATTTAGTCCCACCTTGTTTCCTCCTTTAGTGCAGGTTTATTATATTTTGTATGTGGAAGTGTTCTGTTGCTTTCAGAGTTCCTCATAAACCAGTGTTACTTTTCGTCTGCCTGGTACCTAATTAAACAACCTTCTGTCTCTTATTTGCCTGCCTTCTCTGCATCCTGGGGGCACGCCATTAGCCAATATGCAGCATCTTTACAATATGTGCCTTTTAAAGACAATACTTCTAGACGACCTCTGACAAGGAAATTGTGGAAGCCTTGTCCAATATTTGCCTATAATGACAACTAAAATTTCAACAACCTTGCTTTTCACAAGGACTTGAAGGTACTGATTCAAGTATATTTTTAATCTGCAATTAAAATTCTGAGTTTGGTAAAAGGTTCAATAGGTCTCAAATCAAACTTTGCACATTTTTAAATATAATGTTCTTAGAAAATTACTTACCTGAATAAAATACTGTCTAGCACAGAGGTCTGCAAGCCAAAATGTTGAAAAAACCACATTGGAGCAAAAATACTAGAAACAATCTGTCTGGAGCAGCAAAAAATAAATAAAAGTCCTTTATAAGTGATATAAGGATGTCAACACATAAAATCATTGTCTATGTTAGCTATATTAGCCTACTATCAAAATTACTTTGTGTCACAGGCTGACACATTAGAAATGTTGAAATTTAATATTTAGTCTACACAATTTTACAACATTGGAAACATTAGTAAAACTTCTCATGGGGTGAGATAACTCCTCTAAAGGCCAAAGTCATAGATGTGTGTGTCCAGGTTAAAGGAAACTGCAGGCTGTCTTCTTTTAATAGATTTATACCAATCTATACGAGCTGGGTTACGTTTGCTTTGGTCTGGAACAACATGGCATACAAACAACTATCTGAAATGAAACCAATCCATCCATCCATCCATTTCCTACCGCTTATTCCCTTTTGGGGTCGCGGGGGGCGCTGGCGCCTATCAAGGCTACAATCGGGTGGAAGGTGGTGTACACCCTGGACAAGTAATGAAGCCAAATATTACATACAAATATTGTGTCATGAGACATGCAAATATAAATTAAATACACAGAGGACATAGGAAAAATTAAATGATGCAATACGTACATAAAGCTAGCCTAAATTGCATGTTAGCATCGATTAGCCTGCAGTCATGCACTGATCAATTATGCTTGATAAGCACTCCACACGGGTCAATAACATAAAGGAAGTTCACCTTTGTGCATTCACACAGTATAAAATGTTTGGTGGACAAAATGAGACAAAGAATGAGTGGCATAAAGCCCGTCTTCCTGTGGCAGCGTAGGAGAAAGTTGTACATGTAAACAAACTATGGTGAGTTCAAGGACCGCCAAAATTAGGAGGACAAAACGGCGCTCACCAAATACTCTTATCAGAGAATCATGTTTAATATAAACAGAGGGATTTCTAAAAATTAGGAAGGTTTATGTTATGATGCGCGCCTACAGAAACCATATTAAAACAAGTATATATCCACCCTCTCCCCCCATCTTTTTCTATTTTTATACATTTTTGAAAAAGCTCCAGGGACCCATTTGGGCGGTGCTAAAGAACCGCATGGCACTCTAGAGCCGCAGGTTGCAGATCCCCGGTCTAGCACATTGATAATACTATAGAATGAAAATCCCCTGATATTTCTCTTTTATATCAGAATGTCCTCTACTCTTTCCTTGATATTATCTATCCATCCATCTATCTATTCTTTCAGCATGTGTGCATCTGACTACGTGTTCAAATAGTACATGAAATATTGTGAAGAATTAACATTGAAGCCTGATCTTTTAAGCTTTGTCAAATGCAGACATAGTGCCATCTATTGGCAAATAACAGAAATGTTGCATGGGAAGGCATGAAATACTATTTTTAAACACTTGGTGGCAATGCACCACACTCATTGATTTAATAAATAAATGTACCAATATGACTAACATACAATTATGTCTAATAATAATAATAGGTTGAAGGCGATTATTTTCATCACCCATATGTGTCTCCTGGGTTTTGAGTAGGAAGTGTATTATATAGACATATGAATGGATTTATAAATATATTCATTAGGTACACCTACACATTGTAATTTGTAATGAAATCCAATACAAAACATTTTATGGCTGATTGAGAGGTTTTAGATGTTGTCCCTCTGCATGTCTACATCACTGCAATTTACTGCTGTTATTATTTCTGAAATAATGAGCAATAAATATCCCAGAGTCCACATTACATACACGCAAATAATTTTATGCATGTGTACCATATGCTGCCCATGTTTATTTATTACACTATTAGCAGTAGTACACCTCTCAACTGCAAGCAATGTACCATAATATATGCATGATGACTCCCCGTGTTCAGAGGCAGACAAGAACAAAAACGCAAGTGGAACCAATCTGTCTCTCTGCTAAGGATACAAGGAGGCCAATGAACTGTACCGTAGAGTCTTGGCTTGGATTGCGCTTACAGCGTGACAATGACTCAAAAAACACACCTAAGTCAACAGACGTGCTGCACATGTGTGGGCAGCTGAAACATTGAGTTGCCAAGTAACAGACTAAAAATCCCTCTTTAGATGTGTGGAACCCTGGTGACAACAGGGAATGTCTGATGCCTGTGCTTGCCAACATGGATTTCTCTACCAAATAAGCTGTATTTTGCATATAAGCTTGTATTTATTGTTGAGACCGCATGGCAACTCTGCATTTAAAACAATAACTCACGTGTGATTGAAACAGAGTACTGTAAATGCAAACAGTACATTCATTTAGCATAATGAGTTTGCATGCATTTGGATGTGCAGGTTAAAGGCAAAAATAACACACACACAAACATTCGGCATCACAGCGCTGCTATTACAAAATAATTATTCATTAATACGATAACTATGCAATGAATCTGTTTAGTTGCTGAAATGCCAAGAATGGATTGCTGTACTGTACTGTGAATCTACAGAAAACATTTTGAATATCGTGCAAAAATCCATGTCAGGAATTAAACTTCAATTTTACAATTAACATATGATATAAACTCATTACATACAAAGTGAGTTAAGTCAAGCATTCATTTGTTATAATATTGAAGATCATGGCTTTTAGTTTTTGAAAACCCCACATTTCCTCAGATTTTCAATTGGTGGTTTTCATAAGCTGTAAAACATAAGCATCTAAATGTAATCAAAAGGCTTGAACTATCTTGAGTTGAATCTTATGAGCCTGCCATATATAAAGTTTTACGTTTTAAATGTAATTGCTGGAATAAACTAACCTTTCCATGTCATTTAAAATGTTGGAGTTTCACCTGCATTATGATAAAAACGATGTGTAACACTACATCTATAAAATTATTAGAACACAAACCTGTCAGCGATACACAGGATATTTTTTTTTACACCTCACTCAATAGGTTGAGACGGGTGATTATTCACAAAGAAAACTCTTCAGCAACATGTCAAGTCAAGTCAACTGGAGTCTTGCTTCACAACACCTGCATTCTCAAAACACCATTCTCATGTAACACTGAAATATTATGAACACTTTCATTCAGATAAGCACAGCAAGTCGTGACAGTTTACTGCATTACTACATTTAGATGAAGTGGTGTCCAAAGTGCGGCAAATGGGCGATTTTTGGCCCACAGCTCCTTTTTATTGGCCCTTGGCATAACTGAATTGGAGTTCATTCATTGTTAAGATGTATTATTAAATAGTACACTAAGTTGCTAATTGTAAATCAATCAAAGTTTACTTATAGCCCTTAATCACAAATGTCTCATTGGGTTGCACAAACCACAGCGACATCCTAAGCTCAGATCCCACATCAGGGCAACAAAGAACTCAACCCAATGGGAACAATGAGAAACCTCGGAAGGGGCCGCAGATGTGGGAATCCCCACCTGTCACCTATCACACAAAGCAAAGATCTGTATGTTTTGTTTGGACATCTTAGCATGGATTCACTTATTTTAGCATCTTTCCTTCACAAAACAATTCAAAATGTATTTTTTTGAATGTGGAAACATTGGACATTCCAGATTTAGATGAAGGGAAGATGCACTATAACGATCATTCTAAAAATGTGAGATAAATAGGTTTGCATGCATGTTGTGGAACACGGATTCCTTGCAAAGAAATATATATCTAAACCATCCTGCTGATTACAACATGTTTTCACAATTACTTCAGACGTCCATGAATAATACAAAAGGACATTTTAAGGGGTACACCAGATTTGCATTTATTAAAAAAAAAAACTATTGCTGTCAAAAATGACAAGTTAATTTATGGGATTAATCCCAAAAATATTGCATTAATTATTTTTAAATGCAGATTAATCACATCTTTTATTTTGGCCATCATCATCATCAGCAGCAGCCATGATCAGCCCACTGCAACACAAATGCGTCCACATGTTGATGCCAGATATGTCTGTCCTGTGCTGTTGCCAGTCATTACATCATTTTATAGCTCGGTATAGCTCGGTTGGTAGAGTGGCCATGCCAGCAACTTGAGGGTTCCAGGTTCAATTCCCCGCTTCCCACCTGCTCCAAGTGCCACCAACACTGGTTTAAATGTAACTTAGATATTGGGTTTCAATATGTAAAAGTGCTTTGAGTCACTGGAGAAAAAAAGTGCTGTATATAAAATATAAATATAATTCACCTCACATTTAATACCTATAAATTTTGTGAGCTCATCACTGCATCTCAGCTTCTGCCTGCCCCTATGTCTTGTACCTAATCATGGTCTCCATTTTGTAACACCATTGGTCCTTCTATTATCGGATGTTCTTGCAAGGTGTCCAGCCCACTTCCATTTGTTGCTTCGGACTGATAGCATAATGTCTGCGACTTCAGTCAGGTTTCTGATCCATTGCAGTGTCTTCCTACTCCATGTGGATAGTTCTAGCAAGATGCCATCTATACTATGTTGAGTAGTTTTCAGTTTCTGCTCCATTTTCTTTGTTATCACCCAGGTTTCAGAACCATATGTCATTGCTGGTAGTACACATTGATTGAGAACCTTTCTCTTGAGGCAGATAGGTATGTTGCTGCTCATGATATCATTGAGGTTGCCAAGTGCACTCCAAGCAGCTATTGTCCTTATTTTGACCTCATCCAATAGTTTGTAATTCATTCTAAATTGCTGTCCTAGATATATATATAGTGGTCCACGTTCTCAATTTCAGTGCTATCTAACATAATTTTGTGTTCTCTACAGAATGGATTGAACATTACTTTGATCTTCATCATGTTTATCTTCAGGCCGACTTTGTTGCTCTCAATGATAAATTCATTGAGCATTTCCTCAAGCTTGTGACCATCTTCAGCAATTAGGATGATTTAATCAGCAAATCGTAGGTGGATTAATATTTCACCATCTATGTTTATTTCTTTACTCTCCCATCTGAGAGTAAATGATCCTTTAACAAATGGTTACCTGAAAGGCAGCATATGTTCCTATAAGGTCAGTGAATACAGAAAGTACACATATAATAATATTTACATAGTAGGGCCGTCAAAAATAATGAGTTAACTCATGAGATTAATCATGAAATATATTGCATTGATCATCTATACATGCAGATTAAACATGCAATTTATTTTGACTGTACACACTCCAATACCTTAACAGCGGGTGGTTACCTGAAAGGTGTGTGTTGTTATACGGTCAGTGATCAGGTCAATGCATGTTAGAGCAAAAATGAATGAGGAAAATCTGACTGGTGTGCTTACTGGCAAATTTCACTTCAAAATAGACCCTTACGGGAATTTAGATAGAACTGTTACCAAGTTTTGAGCAAATAGATGAAGTGCATTCATGTAACACTGTTAAAAATGATCCTGTATGACATTCTGACAATGCAATTGCATTTGTGTCCATATATTGGGCTCTTTAAATGTATTTAAACTATGCAAGTGAGTAATATCCTTTGATTTTTTTTATGATTAATCCATTCCATACTCAAGTTTGATTAATCTCATTAAAAAATAACATTTGACAAAAAAACAAATTTTCAAATAAAATTTGTCTGTTTTTATTAAAATTTGTGCTTGCATGCTTCAGTATTTTAATACTGTACATTAAATTGTATGGCTTATTTTATGGCTTAGACTTAGGGGTGTCTTAACTTTTTTCCACCTCTGGCCACATTCCGACAAAATGAAATATGCGGGGACCACTTTGATACATTTTCTCCATTTAAAGATGCTAAAAGTAAATCAATGTATGTTAACATATGCTAAGTTACTGCTAGCTGAACAAAACATCAATGTTAGATTTTTCTTATAGGTGACAAAGGATAATAATTTATTATGTAATAACTATCAGTGTCAAAAATAAGATAACTAATGCAATTAATCACAAAAATATTGGATTAGTCATGTATATACACAGATTAATCAAGTCAATGTTTGACTGCACATGCTTGTTTACCTTCTAATGCAGGTGTCTCCAAACTTTTTGACTCGGGGGCTGCATTGGGTTAAAAAAATTTGGCTGGGGGCCGGTCTGCATATTTTTTGCGCACTAATTGACTGAAAGAGCACGCACTCGCCCGACACTGCGGCATGAGCATGATGTCCCATTTTCGATGGGAAAATGCATTTTTAGACAATATCATTTGCCTGAGTGGCTACGAGACATCGAGAGTAACAAGCAGTAGAAAATGTATTATAAACGACAGTTTAAAAAAAATGATAATACAATTTTTTTTTTTTTTTTCAAATAAATTTGGGACTTTCCGCTGGCCGGATTATGGACACTGGCGGGCTGTATTCGGCTCACAGGCTGTAGTTTGGGGACCCCTGTTCCAATGTATTCTAAAATTGCATTTCTGTCCAAATATTGGGGTGTTTTTTAATTTAATTGAAATTATGCAAGCCAGCAATAGAACAAGAAATACTTGTGATTAATAATGATTAGTCCATATTCAAAAGCGTGACTAATCTAATTAACAAATTACTCATTTGACAGCACTACTAATAACATATCCCATTAATAATGATTTATTAATCAGATTGTTCTGTATTTCCACAATACATTGCCACTGGCCATATTGGTAGGCTTTGTTTGTAAACACACTCGTTGTTGACCATTCATCAAGTGATACTGATAATGCCGACAACTTGTGCGTTTGTCAATAGCTTTTATCGAGTTCCTAAGCCTATTTCTTCACCGACGAAAGCATCTGAACAGAAGCGTGAATGCGAGCATGGATTGCTTCAATCAATCGATCAAATGTGACGTGCAACTTTGGGTTTACTCGGATGATTTCATTTAAGGTAATCAAGAACATTTGTAAGCAGAAATTAATCCAAAAAAAAAGAAGGCCCCACTTTGCATTAACTTGGTGTGCTTGGTCGAATAACCTTGATAGTAGTGGTATTGATAATGAATACTGTACTCACTTCTCTCATCCGGACTGTGGCCTTCACATAAAACAAAAGTAAAGCGACATGAGAAGAACATTGTCCTAATCCTGCTTTACAGAGACTGGTTAACCGGGATTATCCAGGGTGTCAAACTTGGATCCAATCATTTCTAAGAGGGCATGACTCTAGCCTTGGCAACACAATATCCACTGGGTTTATTCAGGTAAAGATAACCATCAAAAACTCATTCACAAACAAACCGGTTGTTGTTTTCTACACTGTTATAATTTGTAAATGTTATTTTCCACTGATGTTTCATACCAAGTCCGCGTATGAAACACCATGGAATATGTTATGATTTCTGCTTCACTCAGACTTGTCGATCCGGTAAGGATCCTCACATAAAATTGCGTCTGTTTTCTCCTTATGATAACTAAGGGACTTATTAGCATCTGTTTTCTCCTTATAACAACTAAGGGACTTATTATCTAGTGACTCAGAGTATTTCTCCATCGTACCAAAGGTGGTGCAATGTTATTTTACACTGAATAGAATGGAAAAGATCTTTATTGTCATTGTACATTGTACAACAAAATTGCAAGCAAACTCCATCCATCCATCCATTTTCTACAGCTTATTCCTTTTGAGGTCGCGGGGGGTGCTGGAGCCTATCTCAGCTACAATCGAGCGGAGGGCGGGGTACACCCTGGACAAGTCGCCACCGCATCGCAGGGCCAACACAGATAAACAGACAACATTCACACTTACATTCACACACTAGGGCCAATTTAGTGTTGTCAATCAACCTATACCCAGGTGCATGTCTTTGGAGGAGGGAGGAAGCCGGAGTACCCAGAGGGAACCCACGCAGTCACGGGGAGAACATGCAAACTCCACACAGAAAGCTCCTGAGTGCAGGATTAAACCCAGGACCTTCGTATTGTGAGGCGGACGCACTAACCCCTTTGCACCGTGCTGCCCGTAAGCAAACTCATTTAGTGCAAATTCATAATGACACATAAAAAACATAAGAACATTTGTCGGTTGTGTACCAGCACTGACAACGCTCCATACCGGATCCTTAACCTGGGCTATAGTCCTGGGCTCAGGCTCCGGTAGCATACCCGTGCCATCGTAAACAATGACTCTCGGTGAAAACAAGCATACCAATATGGCCTCCGGCAACGCATTGTGGGATATTTTAGCCAAAAATCTGCAGCCCTCACAAAAATTCAGCGCCCACGGGCCGCATTTCTGACGTAAAATGTACGGTAAGTGAATGTTCTGGAGTTGTAAATGTTCTTAAATACTGCACAGATGCAAGAAGAAGATGGGTTAAAACACATAATACTGTTTTGAGTACAAAATACGTCTAACCGTGTTTAATGGCTCTCTGGCACGTCATAGTCGCTATATTGTTGAGGAGAAAGCAAGTCGCACTTGAAGTGAGAATTTAAAACAAGACAAAAAAATCTATGTCCGTTTAATTTGCAATACATAAATGCATGTGTAAACATTTATGTATGATATTTAACTCTGTGCAGCGTTTTAAAGCAAGGAGGTGCCGCCACCCTTACCCAAGTTGTACGAAATCTGCCCCGGGCCTTCAGAATCAACAATGCAGGCATCTGTGCACTGTCATTGAACGGACGCATACAGGTGATAGACAGTTCCGACAACCAATCAAATCACGAGTTGTTGTCAGTAAGGTCTTCGAGCTGGCCTTACGCTGTGATTGACTATTCACTTGGGACTCCCAAGTCACAAGTTTCGAAAACAGGAAGTGGCACAGGAGCCATATGAGCCATAGAAAACCACAGAAAACTCGCCGGTACTCACAGGAGAGCAACATGTTGATTAGGTGGAAGATATATATTTGCAAGGCCATTTTCAAGAAGGATACTTAAGAGAAACTACATCTTGTTAGACAAGATTGGCGATGAAACGTGGAAATGCCGGCCATTTCCACTCAAATCAACCAACTATGAGGGGCTATGCGGCGTCGAATGGGTTCTACAAATTGTGAGTTCCAATATTTTAGTTCTGAATTTTTTCACGTTTAAAATGTTTTATGCAATTTTAATTTTGACAGTACCACATAAGATATGTTTTAATTGCTGATGCAAGTTTATTGATTTTTAAATGCGCCAGAAAATAACCTGTTTTGTACACTGTTGGTGGGGATTCAATGCCCATCTATCCATCCATCCATTTTCTAATGCTTGTACCTTTTGGGGTGGCAGAGGGGGCTGGGAGCCTATCTCATCTGCATTCCGGTGAAAGGCGGCGTACACCCTGGACAAGTAGCCACCTCATCGCAGGGCCAACACAGGTAGACAGACAACATTCACACTCACATTCACACACAAGGGCCAATTTTTAGGGCCAAAGGGACGGCGTGGCGCAGTGGAAGAGTGGCCGTGCGCAACCCGAGGGTCTCTGGTTCAAATCCCACCTAGTACCAACCTCGTCACGTCCGTTGTGTCCCGAGCAAGACACTTCACCCTTGCTCCTGATGGGTGCTGGTTGGCGCCTTGCATGGCAGCTCCCTCCATCAGTGTGTGAATGTGTGTGTGAATGGGTAAATGTGGAAGTAGTGTCAAAGCGCTTTGAGTACCTTGAAGGTAGAAAAGCGCTATACAAGTACAACCCATTTATCATTTATTTATAATTTAGCACAGTAGGGCGTAAATGTGTTTCTGTATAGTATTTCTCCACCAATGGTCATGTGGGGACATAAATTATGGTATTTCTTCTTTCTTTCTTAGTTTATTTCGAACATGAGCGTGAATACACTTACAACATAATACATCAAACAATCCCACATCATTTCACATCACATCACGTCCGAAAAGGAGTAGGAAGAAGCAAAGCTTACTTAATCCTACCCCTTTCCCACATTAGAGCGTCTACAATTATATACATTCATCCACTGACCTCTTTTATAAAAAAATGACATCCGTGAAGTTTTGTAATACGTAATTAATTAATTCAGTCATTAATAACATACTGAGATGAAGAATATCTTATTACCAATAAGGTTGAAAGTGTTTCTTCTTCTTTGTACTTTGTAAGCACTATTAATTTGAACATCCTCTTAAACTGGATCATATCAGTTCAATGTTTAACTTCTTTACTTAATCCATTCCATAATTTAATTCCACATATTGATATGCTAAAGGTTTTAAGTGTTGTACGTGCATACACATGTTTTAAATTAGATTTTCCTCTATATTTCTCCTCTTTAGTTAAGAAGAATTGTTGTACATTCTTTGGTAGCAGGTTATAGTTTGCTTTGTACATCATTTTAGCTGTTTGCAATTTTACCAAATCATCGAGCTTTAATATTTTTGACTCAATAAATAAAGCAGGGGTCTCAAACAAATTGCGTGCCGCGAGACGTAATTTTGCGGCCCGCATCTTAATATGAACATTTTATGTTAGTGCGGCCCGCGAGTTTTATATGAATGCCGCTTTACAGCGTCATACTTGTATACCCTAAATTTTTCTGCGAGACTCCCAATTTTCAGTGCCCCTCCAGGGGTAAATCAATCTCCCAAAAATCACCCTAACAACAATATTAAGGGGGCACCGTGGAGGCACTGCCTTTAGCATCCTCTACAACCTGTACAAATAGCGTGCCAGCCCAGCCACATTGTGTTTGGCTTCTATAGACGCAGTAAGCGACTGCAAGACATATTTGATCAACAGCCACACAGGTCAGTGAGGGTGGCCGTATAAACAACTTTAACATTGTTACAAATATGTGCCATACTGTGAAGCCACACCAAACAAGAATGACGAACACATTTTGGTAGAACATCCGCACCGTAACACAACATAAACACAACAGAACAAATACCCAGAATCCCATGCAGCTCTAACTCTTCCGGGCTACAATATACCCCCACCAACCCCACCCCCTATTGTAGCCCGGAAGAGTTAGGGCTGCATTGAATTCTTGGTATTTGTTCTGTTGTGTTACGGCGCAGATGTTCTCCCAAAATGTGTTTTGTCAATCTTGTTTGGTGTGGGTTCACAGTGTGGCGCATATTTGTAACAGTGATAAAGTTGTTTATACGGCCACCATCAGTGTGACCTGTATGGCTGTTGATCAAGTTTGTCTTGCAGTCACTTCCGTGGTTCTGCAGAAGCCTCATACAATATGTGACACTGTTTGTATGGTGGAAAAGCGGACGAGGCGACAGGTTGTAGATGACGCTAAAGGCAGTGCCATCGCGGCAAGCCCTTAATAGTGTTGTCTGGGTGAAAACTGGGAGAATGATTGCCCTGGGAGATTGTCGAGAGGGGCACAGAAATTTGGGTGTTTCCCGGAAAGATCAAGAGAGTATGTTGCTAGGGTGGAAAAGCTATCCAAAGAAGGTGAATTCATTAAAAAGAGCATGTCAGATTTTTTGATGAAATCTTTTCTTGCGGTTCATCCTCACCCAGTTTCTGCATCCAGTGGCCCCCAGGTACATTGAATTTGAGACCCCTGAAATAAAGGGTTTGCATGTTCTGTATATCCAACATTATGTATTATTCTAATTGATCTTTTTGTTATTTGAGAGGTAATCATTGAAGTCACATTACTGAAGACCTAGGTGTGAAACGCACAGCCCGCCACTGGTTAAAACCCATAATAGTGTTTTAAATGCAAAATACGTGTCACCTTGTTTCTGGCACGTCATTGTCGCTATATTGTTTATGAGAAAGCAAGTCGCATTGGAAACGAGAATTTAAAACAAGACAAAAAAAATCTACGTCCGGTTAATTTACAACACATAAATGAACATAAACATGCATATTTATATTTGATATTCAACTGTGTGCAGCGTTTTGAAGCAAGGGAGTGCCGCCCTTGCCCACCCGCATGTAGTGGCATGCCCCGCCCAGACTATCAGCATCTCGGTCACTGGCTGTCGAGAGGACTCGGGAGTCTGGAGAAGCAGGGCAGGCAGCGCTCACCTCTCAGCCTCCCGCGTACGTCCAACACTTAGCTAAAGCTGCTCCCTCGGCAGTGGAGGTGATGATGGCAGCGGCAGTTGAGAGAGGAGTCGGCGCTCGGGCCGCTTTCCTGAGCCCGAATAGCGGCGTGGGTTGCGTACCAGCACCGACAACGCTCCCGACCGGATCCTTAGCCGGGGCTATAGTCCTGGGCTCGGGCTCCGGTGGCATGCCCGTGCCTATGAACCTCTTCGCGACCTGGGAGATAGATCGCTCGTCCCCGAACTGCGTGCCGAGGTAAGGTGGACACTACAGTGCTGGCGGTAACCCCACAACCTGAAATGTGGACATTTAATGTTCCATAATGTTAGATAAACAACGCCCTCGGTCATTACGGTGAAGCAGTGCGTGTATGTTTGCTTCAATGCTAACTCTTAAGCTAACTAGCCAGTTGGCTAACGCAAAAAAAAGCCACAAGCAAATATTACTGGTGTTTGACTTCAAGGCAAAATAGTTTAACAACACTTGATAATCACGGAAAAATATGCGCGTTAACGAGCGACATATCTCTTGAATGAAATGGCCATGTGTTTATATGTAATGACTGGTGAGTTACATTCCAATTTGACTGTTGTGGTAATATAAGTAGCTAGCAAAGTTGGGCTAACTGGTTTATTTAAAGGTTTCTGTAGCACAACAGGGTGTAAATCTGTGTTGCGTTTGATTCCATGTTTGACGTAAACATGCCTCTACGCGTGAAAACGATGACATGGGCGCTGTTTGTCCCCCTGATGTCATTTTGAAACATGACGTAAACTATGTTGGCCCTGCGATGAGATTGCGACTTGTCCAGGGTGTACATCGCCTTCCGCCCGATTGTAACTGAGATAGGCGCCAGCGCCCCCAAAAGTGAATAAGCGGTAGGAAATGGATGGATGGATGAATGATGTAAACCAGGGTTCACCAACCTTTTTGAAACCAAGAGCTACTTCTTGGGTACTGATTAATGCGATGGGCTACCAGTTTGATACACACCTAAATAAATTGCCAGAAATAGCCAATTTGCTCAATTTACCTTTAATAAATAAGTCTATATGTATATATAAAAAAATGGGTATTTCTGTCTGTTATTCCGTCGTACATTTTTTTTCCTTTTGCGGAAAGTTTTTTGTAGAGAAAAAATGATGAAAAAAACACTCAATTGAACGGTTTAAAAAAGGAGAAAACAGGAAAAGAATGAAAATAAAATGTTGAAACATAGTTTATCTTCAATTTCGACTCTTTAAAATTCAAAATTAAACCACAAAAATGAAGAGAAAAACTAGCTAATTCGAATATTTTTGAAAAAAAAAAAAAGAATTTATGGAACATCATTAGTATTTTTTCCTGATTAAGATTAATTTTAAAATTTTGATGACATGTTTAAAATAAGTTAAAATCCACTTTTAAATAAGATTTAAATTTAATTCTACAGATTTTCTAGATTTGCCAGAATTTTTTTGAATTGTAATCATAATAAGTTTGAAGAAATATTTCACAAATATTCGTTGTCAAAAAAACAGAAGCTAAAATGAAGAATTGAATTAGAATCTATTTATTATTCTTTACAATAAAAATAATTAATTTACTTGAACATTGATTTAAATCGTCAGGAAAGAAGAGGAAGGAATTTAAAAGGTAAAAAGTATATGTGTTTAAAAATCCTAAAATCATTTTTAAGGTTGTATTTTTTCTCTAAAATTGTCTTTCTGAAAGTTATAAGAAGCAAAGTAAAACAAATAAATGAATTGATTTAAACAAGTGAAGACCAAGTTTTTAAATTATTTTGTTGGATTTTCAAATTCTGTTTAAGTTTTGTCTCTCCTAGAATGAAAAATGTCCAGCAAAGCGAGACCAGCTTGCTAGTAAATAAATACAATTTAAAAAATGGAGGGAGCTCAGTGGTAAGTGCTGCTATTTGAGCTATTTTTAGAACAGGCCAGCGGGCGACTCGTGGCTCTGACGGGCTACCTGGTGCCCGCGGGCACCGCGTTGGTGACCCCTGACGTAAACTAATGAAATCAGTTTATAGTTGTATTCTTGTAGATTTTACAACAATTGGTACTGGGGGTGTTCCAAAAAAATTGTACGCACATTCAGTGATTTTGTTGATGAACGCCCAGTATACAATTGACTTTCAACAACACTATGCGTTCGTATGCATAGTCAGTGAGCCGGCACGCTGTTGCCACCTGACCAGAAGCCTCTCTGGAGCTGAGGGTACATTAATCAGCTTTGACCTAGATCTGTTCTACTCACTGGGGGGAAAGTGGGCTTGCAAGGGGAGGGTTTCCTCCACTCTGGATATTTGCGTGCGTGTGTGTTTGTTTGCTTTTCGACTGCATGAGTATGCACGCATATGTGAATGTAGTCATACTGTTGTAAGCACAATACCAATGGGCGCATTTTGCAAATTTAATGTCAAATCAAAGTCAAATCAAATCAAATGTTTTGTGGATTCATCACTATACAGTGTACATCCACGACTAAACTACTGACTAAACTACTACCACAACTTGGTTTACTATTTATAAAATATAATAATGTAGGGTTACCTGGAACTTGAAATAGGCCACCTGGCCTGAATCCACACTTCCCTCGCCAAACACCTTCGTTTCCCAACCCTCACGCTTGGATAAATAGGCCTTGATGCCATCTACGCAGTGTTGGGAGACTGTTTTGCTGTTAGATCTCCTCCAAATTTGCAAAGTGCGTGAGATTGGTGATATGCTTACAATACCATGTGAATAACACACATTATTTACGATAGGGATGACTAGTTATAAACATTGTGCATCTCAGATGGTGTAAACAGGGAAATAACTGCATTCTCTGGGTTTTAGTTTATCTGTAATGCAATTTCTAGGAATATTATCCCATTTCAGTTTCAGTCATGAAAATTGCTATTTCCCATTAATCAATCAATCAATCAATCAATCAAAGTGTATTTATATAGCCCTTAATCACAAGTGCCTCAAAGGGCTGCACAAGCCACAACGACATCCTTGGCTCAGATCCCACATCAAGGCAAGAAAAAAACTCAACCCAATGGGATACAATGAGAAACATTGTAGCCCTGGGCGACCGGTGCAATGGACGTCAAGTGGATCGAATTAATAGTGTGTGAGTCCAGTCCATAGTGGGGCTAGTAGGGGATCATCTTGAGTGGAGACAAGTCAGCAGTGCAGAGACGTCCCTAACTGATGCACAGATGAGTGGTCCACCCCGGGTTCTGACTTTGAACAGCTAGCTGTGGTCAGAGCGGGGGCAGAGCAGAAAAGTTTTAAGATGGGACTTAAATGCTTCTACTTAGGTAGCAGCTCTAACTGTTACCGGTAAGGCATTCCAGGGTACTGGAGCCTGAATTGAAAACGCTTTATAGCCCGCAGACTTTTTTTGGGCTCTTGGGAATTACTAATGCTGTGGGGCTGTCTTGGTTGACAAGACTCTGCAGCATCGCGTGGACATCGGGGGCGGTACCTCTGGATTGGCAGACCGGGGTGGTGGTCCCTCTCTTTAAGAAGGGGGACCGGAGGGTGTGTTCCAACTATCGTGGGATCACACTCCTCAGCCTTCCCGGTAAGGTTTATTCAGGTGTACTGGAGAGGAGGCTTCGCCGGATAGTCGAACCTCGGATTCAGGAGGAACAATGTGGTTTTCGTCCTGGTCGTGGAACTGTGGACCAGCTCTATACTCTCGGCAGGGTTCTTGAGGGTGCATGGGAGTTTGCCCAACCAGTCTACATGTGCTTTGTGGACTTGGAGAAGGCATTCGACCGTGTCCCTCGGGAAGTCCTGTGGGGAGTGCTCAGAGAGTATGGGGTATCGGAATGTCTTATTGTGGCAGTCCACTCCCTGTATGATCAGTGCCAGAGCTTGGTCCGCATTGCTGGCAGTAAGTCGGACACGTTTCCAGTGAAGGTTGGACTGCGCCAAGGCTGTCCTTTGTCACCGATTCTGTTCATAACTTTTATGGACAGAATTTCTAGGCGCAGTCAAGGCGTTGAGGGGTTCCTGTTTGGTGGCCACGGGATTAGGTCTCTGCTTTTTGCAGATGATGTAGTCCTGATGCCTTCATCTGGCCGGGATCTTCAGCTCTCACTGGATCGGTTCGCAGCCGAGTGTGAAGCGACCGGAATGAGAATCAGCACCTCCAAGTCCGAGTCCATGGTTCTCGCCCGGAAAAGGGTGGAGTGCCATCTCCGGGTTGGGGAGGAGACCCTGCCCCAAGTGGAGGAGTTCAAGTACCTAGGAGTCTTGTTCACGAGTGGGGGAAGAGTGGATCGTGAGATCGACAGGCGGATCGGTGCGGCGTCTTCAGTAATGCGGACGTTGTATCGATCCGTTGTGGTGAAGAAGGAGCTGAGCCGGAAGGCAAAGCTCTCAATTTACCGGTCGATCTACGTTCCCATCCTCACCTATGGTCATGAGCTTTGGGTCATGACCGAAAGGATAAGATCACGGGTACAAGCGGCCGAAATGAGTTTCCTCCGCCGGGTGGCGGGGCTCTCCCTTAGAGATAGGGTGAGAAGCTCTGCCATCCGGGAGGAGCTCAACGTAAAGCCGCTGCTCCTCCACATCGAGAGGAGCCAGATGAGGTGGTTCGGGCATCTGGTCAGGATGCCACCCGAACGCCTCCCTAGGGATGTGTTTAGGGCACGTCCAGCTGGTAGGAGGCCACGGGGAAGACCCAGGACACGTTGGAAAGACTATGTCTCCCGGCTGGCCTGGGAACGCCTCGGGATCCCCCGGGAAGAGCTAGACGAAGTGGCTGGAGATAGGGAAGTCTGGGCTTCCCTGCTTAGGCTGCTGCCCCCGCGACCCGACCTCGGATAAGCGGAAGATGATGGATGGATGGATGGATGGAATTACTAATAAGCCGGAGTTCTTTGAACGTAGATTTCTTGCCGGGACATATGGTACAATACATTCAGCAAGATAGCACGAATTGATTTACGTGGACCCCGACCTAAACAAGTTGACAAACTTATTCGGCTGTTACCATTTAGTGGTCAATTGTACGGAATATGTACTGAACTGTGCAATCTACTAATAAAAGTTTTAATCAATCAATCAATCAATCAATCAATCAATCAATCAATCAAAGGATGAAGCTAGACCATTAAGTGATTTATACACAAGAAGTAAAACCTTGAAGTCTCTTCTTAAGTGCACAGGAAACCAGAGCAGGTGAGCCAGTATTGGCCTAATATGATCAAACTTTCTTGTTCTTGTCAAAAGTCTAGCAGCCGCATTTTGTACCCACTGTAATCTTTTAATGCTAGACTTAGGAAGGCCCGAAAATAACACATTACAGGAATTGACACATTACAAAAGTGAGTAATTTCCTGTTCTGTTTTTTTAATCATTAATTACTTTGTAATTCTTGCAGGAGTGTAACGATTTGTTTTAATGAGCCGATTCAGAATTTGCGGTTGTCGATACGATTTAGGGTTGATATATTTTTTTTTTTTAGAACACTGATTCAAAACGATTCAGTGAATTGAAATCAATTCAGTAACTTTTTAGCCAAAACAATTATAACCTACCAGTGTGACTGTGAAATAACTACTGGATAGTGAAAATTTCAGGTAAAATTACCTAAATACCTGATATTTATTGTAAGGGAATTAGGTAAATATGAATTATGGAAACAAACAAGCTTGTAAATAACAAATAATGGCGAATGCATTCACATTGTATTTGAATAAATTGCAACCAACACTTTAAGTTGAAAAAAAAGCGGAAACATTTTTTTGCTCACATTTTTAATATACAAGCAATTTTCAATAAAACTACAGTAACCAACATTTTGATAGTAGATTTACCTGCTAAATAAAGTTCACCGACCCGGCAATACAGTATCTGTTCGCCGCTCAAGCGTCACCAATGAAGGACATCGTACCAGGTGTGCGGAAGCATGTATGCTCCTCATCCATGTTGATAGTGTTGGCCTCTCGCTTGCTAATTTTTATAGCTTCATTGATCCATCTCTTGTATTTATTTTTTTCTGATTAAATTAATTCTCTTTGGCTGTCAGTTGTTGTGTTATGGAAGTTGGTGCATCGCCATAACTTGCTCAGCTGTCACTTCTGTTGTGTCAGTCGTTTACATTTTAGCATAAAGTTGAGTTGTGGCTTTATTTTATTGTGTTGTTTGTCTTTGTTGTGGCTTTTGCAATAGTGCAGCAGCTGAACCTTTTTGTGTTGTAATTTATGATATTGTTTTGTGGAATTTGCATTTGTTATGACTTTTTCAACCACGGTAGCTATCCGCCATTTTTGTTTTGATGACGCCACAAACAGAGAGGCAGACTCAACGTTTAATGTCGTCATTATTAGAAGTGCTAAACTTCATATAAAGTCTGCTGTTCTTAAATCCAACATTTTCCTTTTTCTAGTATTGATAAAATCGATTGATTCCCTATTATTAAAACGATCTTGGATCAATACCTACCTTCCGGAAGGCAAACTTGCAGCGCACATATCGATGTAGTTGAATCTAAACGATTAATTGTTACACCCTTAATGTCATACTTTTATTACCAGAATCAGTCTACATTAAATTGATATACTCTCTATTGACTGACTTACAGATATGTTTGTGCAAAGACCCAAAGACAATGAGTAAATTAAAATTTGTGACACGGTTGTAATAGAAACCATTTGAAACATCATATATTTTATTGTATTCAACACAAATATGTCTGTGTACTGTCAAATACCTGTTAAGAGTTAAGCTAATGTGATTTAGAATGTAACCAAAAAAATAGACAATAACAATATTAAAAGGTGTGGACTGCAATCCATTTGTAGTGGGGGTTTAAGGGTGTTAAATCAGCATCTGATTTGCATAATTTCCCCTGATGCATTGTAGGAGAGACATTGTGCAAAAAAAAAACAACCACGAAAACCCAAACAAATATGTTAAGGAATATAAATGAACTTTCTTCAGCCAAGTCTTGTTTTGTCACAAGACAAACAGCCTGTGAATGCTATTTTTTTTCAAAAAAAAAAAAAAAAGGTATCTAGAGCAATCTGTGTATTCGCTAAATATATCAACAAAGTTGCCAGGTTACTGATCCATCCTGCTACAGCTTCTTATTCTCTGGCAGACCAAGGTGCGCATGAGGTGTGTTAAAAAGTAGGGGTACGAGGCAGCCCACAGCCTACTGTAGAAGTTGTATTGACGAGCAACGCCACAAATGAATTTACTCCATGGGAAACACCGCAGCATAAAACCATTGGACTACAAATTGCGAAATACCTTGTGGTTATAGTTTGTTATAGATTTAGATTTTTTTTTTTTTTAATGGTATTATACCGTAAGCCTTGATTAATATGCTTTTGTAGTTTACCGTGATATTTAAACACATTTGCCCACCTGAACATTGAGTTTACGCTGCAGATTGATGATTAATTTCCTGTATGCTGCAGATTGGGAATTCATTTCCTGCAAAAGTGTCTGGCGAAAAATGTGCTGGCTGAAAGTATAAATACAGTTTATAAACGATTATGAATCAACAAAGGCAGAGCATAATGTTTTATCACTTGCAATCATAATTGCAGTTGTAATTTGGTATAACTACAATGCGTAATAATCAGTGATGTGACAAGGAATACAAGTTATCTGTATAGATTAGAGTAAGTATTTTTCTTCAAATTTTATTAGTTGACTGAAGCAATATTTTTTGCCTTATTTCAGACGATGTTTGTTTTTAGACTGCTTGTCCCTTACTAGTGTAAAAGGTCTTGAATGGAGACCAACCCGAGGCCTGTTTAAGGGAGTCTGCCATGGCATTCTTTTAAGGGCTGGGTCATTTTCTTTGCAGCTGCTTTCCCTTCCACTAGCTTTTACATGTGTGGGTGTCCAGCTGAGTTGTAGGGTATCATGATACAAGCAACTTTTGGAAAGGTTTTGAAGTGTAATTCGTTCTAGTTGTCACAGTAATGAATCTATTGATGTTCACACAATATTGTTCAATGAATGAAAGACATTGTTGATCAAAACAAAGTCCTGTATATTTTGTCAGTAGTGAGTTCAAGTGTGCCTATTGTTTAGTAAATGCAAACAAATCTTATGTGTGTCGCTGATCTTGTTGGAAATGAAAATCAGTTGTTTTATTAACTTTTGTAGGATAAACTCTGTATCACAATCTATTGTTGTGTGATCGGTGCAATAATTATTGTTGTCTATGACAAGTCATTTTATGGTCCAGCGGGCAGTTTTCCATGGTGCATATCTTTTATGTTCCTTGTGAGTTTCTGAGATCTGTGCCACTATCTTTCTCCCCTACCTTTCAGTCTCTTTTATTGGTTGTGTCTTTGGGCAATTCTGAATCCGAACACCTAAACATGTACAGTATGTGGGGACAGCGTGGCGAAGTTGGGAGAGTGGCCGTGCCAGCAATCTGAGGGTTACTGGTTCAAACCCCACCTTCTACCATCCTAGTCACGTCCGTTTTGTCCTTGAGCAAGACACTTCACCCTTGCTCCTGATGGGTCCTGGTTAGCGCCTTGAATGGCAGCTCCCGCCATCAGTGTGTGTGTGTGTGAATAGGTGAATGTGGAAATACTGTCAAAGCGCTTTGGGCTCCTTGTAAAGGGGTAGAAAAGCGCAGTATAAGTACAACCATTTACCATTCACTTATGTGTGTTTTTCTGTGTCCAAGTACTTCTCTTTTGGCATAGCGATTCTGTTCTTGGAAGGATTTTGATTCCATAACTGCTCCTTAATCGGTTCTGATGATGATATAATATGGTATTGTTGATATTTTTTCATAAACAAGGTAGTCAAGCAATATTTTTTTACCTTCAAGCAGTTTAACAAAAAAGCTCAGGTCAAGGTAGTTCAGGAGCATAGTGAGTTGGCTCAGCATGTTCCCATTTTCCCTCACTGAATAGCTGACCTGAGCTTTTTGAGCTTTGTTGTTGTTGCTGAGTAACCAAGGATAGTTAAGAAGAATATGGTCTTCATTACTTGTGCAGGGATTATTTCGGCAATTACTTTTTTTGGTTTGCAAGTAGAAATGAAACGATAAATGGTATAATGACCTTGTTTTAATTTAACATTCTCATAACACCGGGATTAAAAACACTTTCCGGTGATGCTGCTCATTTACTTGAGAAGCAAGAAAGGGTTAAAAATGCTAACCGCACATCTCTACTCTGCGTTGACCTAGTTATCAGTACTAGGCAAAGAATTCCAACTAATCCAAAAGTGTGCAAGAATTTGATTTATGTGTAAACTTGTATACATAAATTTCATCACATGATACATTTTTATGAAAATATTTGCTAATAAATGTGAAATTTTGGTCAGGAGAATATTGTTAGATTTTGACTCAAAACAGCAGGAAATGTATCCTAAGCTAACATAGATTTCAAAATTTTTCTGGGGTGCCATGCCCCCAAACTCCCCAAGCAGGCAAGTGCACTTTTTGCAAAGCAGTGTTTTAGGATTTAAAAAATGTCAGGTGATTTTGTAAATCATTATTGTGACCCTGGAGCAACTTAAATCTGTCGATTGGTAAGTGTTTGTTTGGCATTAAATGTGGGTGGAGTGAAAGGCTGGATGCAAATATAGCTACAAATGTACATACAGCTAGCCTAAATAGCATGTTAGCATCGATTAGCTGGCAGGCATGCCGTGACCAAATATGTCTGATTAGCACATAAGTCAATAACATCAACAAAACTCACCTTTGTGATTTCGTTGACTTTATCGTTGGAAATGCATCTGCAGGATATCCATACATCTCTGTGCCATATCTGCCTTAGCATCGCCGGTAAAATGTGTAGACCAAACGATCGGGACTTTCGCATCTTGTGACACTGGAGCAACTTAAATCAGTCGATTGGTAAGTGTTTGTTTGGCATTAAATGTGGGTGGAGGAAAGGGCTGGATGCAAATATAGCTACAAATGTACATACAGCTAGCCTAAATAGCATGTTAGCATCGATTAGCATGCCGTGCTAATCGATGCACTCTCCACGTAAGTCGACTTGAATCCGTCCCTGATCGTGTTGTTACACCCTCCGACAACACACCGACGAGGCATGATGTCTCCTAGGTACGGAAAACAGTCAAAAAAACGGAAAATAACAGAGCTGATTTGACATGGTGTTTGTAATGTGTTTGAGAAAATGGCGGATTGACTACCTATCGCTCCGAGTGCGAATAATAGAAAGGTGTTTAATTCGCCAAAATTCACCCATTTAGAGTTTGGAAATCGGTTAAAAAAATATATTATCTTTTTTCTGCAACATCAAGGTATATATTGACGCTTACATAGGTCTGGTGATAATGTTCCCTTTAACCTACAACAGCATTCTATTTGTATTGTTTCAGTTTCACAATTTTTTCAGTTTCACTATTTTTTCAGTAAACTCACTAGGATGTCACCGTAAAGTTATTGAGTCTGTTTAATTGAAGGAGAGCTAGCTTCCGCAGCTCGTGGGTTAATGACAATGACTTCTGTTTTGTTTGATCAACTGTTTTACTTCCGTGTTACAGGCACCGTTTGTAAGCAATTAAAGTATGTAAATAATAATTTACAGAATGTGTCTGTGTAAATATTAATTTTGCAACGTATGTTGTTGCCACTTACATAGTCTGGTGTGAATATAATATGGAAAATATATATTTTTTGAGCCAGCAAAGAGATGATTGATAAAGACCCAAAATAAACAAAAGACTGTTAAAGTATGATAAATTGACCTTGTGTGCTGCTCTTTAATAAGCAGGATAATTTCTGGTAATGTATCATTGATGTAGTACTATTGTGAAAAGTCAGCTTTGTTTGACAGTACAAACATTTCACCAAAAAGTTTATTTTTCAGTTTTAAATGATCACAAAACCTCTCTCATCTCTTTGTGGTATTTCCACTTTGTCGTTGTTTTTCTCAGTCATCTTTCTTTATCGGCACTACTTGTCTCGCCCTGGAGCAATATAATGTCTGCGTATGTTATTCATTCAATGTATCATCAAAGCAACAGCATACCAATCGATGCTTATTTCTAATCTAATTATTTAATCAATGAATCATTGCAGCCCTAGGCTAATCTATCTTTGGAATGATTTATGTTGACAAATCAGTCCCTTGTAAAATGTTGTGGACAAATAAACATGAAAGTATTTTTCAGTAGACCACAGAGCAGGCAGGATGGCATAACATTGGAGTTTCCTGACTGCTGTCTCATACAATCTTAGCACAGTTTGAAGCAGAAAGAAGGGAGCTAGCTGAGCGCTAGAATACCCATAAAAGTATGTCCGTCACATTTTGATATCTAATGGGATCCCACTGTTAAAAAAGACTAACACAGCTTTCAAAGGCATCCAAAACTGTTTGCAGACTCAAGTCCAAATGCATGAACATTATGATTTGAAGCTTTGGCATTGTTTACACAAGTATCCAACATTGTATCAACATATATTGGTCAGAAAATAGGAAAATTATCATTGGTCTCCTTTGTCGTAAATTAAGTATGTGGGGGTCACATGGGTGTCAAAATCCTATATGACGCGGCAGCAATTTACCTTCCAAAAAATGCTATTCACAAGTTGAGCCTGCAGACATCAATAAAACCCTTTTCTATTTTCTTCTGATATTTATCTGTGGTGACCAGCACATTCTTTGTTCTGGGTCCCAATATAACAGAGAGGTCTGTTGGAAAAATGTTTACTTGTCTTCTACCCTTGTTTCTGTTAGTCTCTTCAAAAGTTTTCTTGTGGTGTAAACAAGTAAAACAAACACAATAATCCAGGTTTACAAGTATTTTATATAATACACCAAATAATGTTAGCTTTAAGTAATTGTATTTTAATTGTAATATCGTGATACATGGGTATTTTACTAATGAATAGATAGTTTTTGTATTGTGTATTGTGAGTAGAGATTGTAATACCAGATTAATTTCTCTTCAAGCAAACCATGGCATTAACACACTTTTAAATAGTGCCATCTATATATAAAATGAGAGCTTTACACTTTACCACTGTATGAATGACCTTACTTTGCATATTCACCCCCTTGCATCTCAAGCCTTTGGGCATTGTCTTTAGTATGGCATTGCTGCTGTAATCTGATTTCTTAACCGGAAAAGAAGAGATAGTAATCAAGTGGTGCACAGAGAAAACTGACAGTGTAATCCTCTGCTTCCTGAAACAAACACTTCTATCAGTCATCTCTAGTGCCCTTTTAAAATAGTGATACAGACACAAAGGGCAAAAGTATCAAAATATTGTGGATCACATCACTTAATGGGGATCACGGACTTTTTGAGTGAGGACTATATCTTTATTTGCTATGGTTGCACAGTAGACATTTTAATTCAATCTCCATATTTTGATAAAGCATATTGATCGCACATTCTTGCTGTGGCTTGCTAGTTCGGCAAAGACAGGCTGCCACAAACAATTCCTCACAACGTAATGTAGCGGCACGGTGGGCTGGGGTTCCTGTCGTTGGCCGGCCTGGCTGCGTGTGGCCGGTGGTCCCTTATTCCCTGGGCACCGCACCTGCTGTTTTGGTTCGGGCTCTCTGGATGACTGGGGACGTTTTTTGGCTCTCGCACACGCTGGTGGACAAATATATTGTACATATAAATTCACATACATACTCACATACACACAATTATTCATTCATACTGTATATACACACATAAATATATTCATTCATTTATACATACATACGCGCACACATTGGTACTTAACCACATACATGGGTACATACTCCCACATACATACACAAATACAGTACATAGATACGCACTCATGGTACATACAACCACACGCACATTAACTGTACAAACATACATATACACATACTGTACTTATACAAGCACATATGCATACATACACGCATGCCTATAATCACTTTTCATCAAACATTAACCTTGTTCCCATAAAGAAGGGCACATTGAGAAAGTTTAACCTGTTGTTGCTATAACAATCTACAAGATTAATACAGTTTGTTTCTTCCTCTCCATATATCTGGTTTCTTTATAGGTAATGTTGCATTTGAAGAATGTGTAGTGTTGATTACAGAGCTAATTATTGTTATTATTCATTACATGGGGCTATTTCTATTCTTTGCTATCACTTTTCGTATCATATTTGTACATATCGCATTTGCTGATGCTGTTCTGCTGTTGTTGTGGTTGTTGTTGTCTCTCCGTCTTAACCCCTCTTGTCCCTGCAATTTCCCCTTGTCTTCCTTTTTTACTCTTTCTAACCCCTCCTGGTCTAATCTGGCTGCGCCAAACATAAATATAAATCCATTCAATATATTCAAATAAAAGTAAATCTGTACAGCATATATGGGCATCTACATCAACAATATCCATCTATCCATCCATTTCTACCGCTTTTCCCTTTTGGGGTCGCTGGAGCCTATCTCAGCTGCATTCGGGCGGTAGACGGGATACACCGTCAACAATATGATTTACCTGAGCAGCTGGACAGGACAAAAAAAAATAAAACGTAATGTAGTGTCCCCGCGAGAAAGCATCACAGTGCTATACTGTTTCTAATTCACTCGTCCTCACCTCCATAGTGGCAAGTAACAATATAATTGAAAGACAGTGGGACAAGGGATAGCTAAGTATGCTACACGACACACAGCAGGAGGATACAAGACGTCATGCTAACCATTAAGATAGAGCCCTTTACTGTGAACAGGTGTGTGAATTGATACAAATATCAACGGTAACAATACCAACTATTGTATCAGGATATAGCAGATTCTACAGTGTTTAGATTGACAAAAACAATTTCAGGCTAAAACAAATATCAGTTTTATTGTTTACAAACTTAGGAAATCAATCTCGAGACACAGGAGGGCTTGAAAGGCGAACTGCACTTTTTGGGGGGAATTTCACCTATCATTTACAATCCTCATGTAAGAGAAGAACACATTTTTTTCTTTTTTTTTTTGCATTCCAAATAGTAAATAAATATAAAAGCCATTTAATAAAAAACCTTCAAACACCTCCAATTAAAGTTTTATATATACAATTTATCACTTCATCACAAGCGTTTATCACTTTTAACTTAAAAAAAAATAAAAATATTTATATTGGAATAAAAACCAGTTAAATTTTTTCCCACATTTGTTAAATTAATGAAAATGTGTGCAAAACGGGACCATAAATGCCGATACAGGAACTGGTCGAATCTCTCGGTGAGGTTGCTCGCTGCAGTCAAATACATCTTAGAACTGTCTACCTTACCTTGTTTACAATAAATACATCGATTGTTGATGTTTACTAATTGATTCTATAATCGTCCATGTCCAAATTGTGAACCATTTAAAAGATGATTATTTGGTCATGTTTTTCGTCATGATTGTGAACTATAGGCAACATTCCAAAAAAAGGGAAGTTTCCCTTTAAGTATAAAAAAACAAAATTTTAAATCAGAGCCAATAGTAATTTTCGCTTATGTTTAGTTATTTTTTACTATTTAATTTGTTTTAACATTGTATGTAAAATAGGGAAGTTATTTAAATATTTAATTGGTATTGTTACACCGCCATTCAGTGTTATTGTCTCATTATAATTGTGATCAATTATGTAATCATTCAGTAATTTTTACCATTTGAAGTATTACTTTCAGCATTGGAATGCTCGATACTGCACCAAGTAATTACTTTTTATTGATAGATACCAGACTTTGTAGTATTGCCCAAAACTAGTGTGTAGTATCCAGATAACAAGTGCTTAGAGAACTTCAACCAACTATGAACTGTAAATTGTTAAGTAGACTTTTAGTAATCCTTATCAGTTTTGAGAAAATACTACTACCGGAAATGTTAATCTAAGCGTATTGATTTTAAATAATCTTATAAAGATTTTTGCTGACTTTGTGAAAGTTTAACGTGACGGAAAGAAGACAACCATGATTCAGCATCGTCTCATCACCACACATTGACAGACAAGTAAGAGCTAAAACTCAAAGACAAAAAACTAATTTTTAGCCTTTGCAATAAAAGTTCTGTGCTGACGAGACTGGATAGGATAGAATAGACTTTCATTTATCCCACAATTGGGAAATTACATTGTTTTATGCACCTTTTTACATACAGTTACAGAAGTAAATAAATGGAAAACAATAAAATCGTAATAAATACTACACATTGCTCACTAAAATATATAGATAGAACATAAAAGACTACAAAAAACCACTAACATCCAAAAATAAAACATTACAATAATCACATAAGTGCGTTTTAAAGGACAGAAAGGACCTGCAGTAGCGCTCCTTCTTGTACTGTGGATGTAACAGTCTAATGCTCTAGGAGCTACTCAGGGCCTCCACAGAGTTGTGCATGGGGTGAGGTGTATTGGATATTATGGATGTCAACTTGGTCGGCATTCTTCTGTCAGCCACCTCTTCAATGCTGTCTTGATTAGACACAGTTTGCAGACTAGGACTGAATGAGCTCTCTTGATCAGTTTGTTAAGTAATTTATTTTTTTTATTCACAGCATTTAAATTGTGAGTCCAGTCCAGTTCAATGTTGAGGTGGACACCCAGGTATTTAAGTGAGTCCACTTTCCTTATCAGATCACTGGATGTTTACCAGTGTGGGTGTTTGAACTGACCACCATAAGTCAATCACTTTAGTTTTACTGGTGTTCAAATGCAGCTGATTACGTACACTGCAAGTATTTAGTATAATTGTACTTGTATTATTTAGAAGAACAAAGATATTCAATGAATCCAATATTATATATTGTATATACTGATTTAATGCTTGTTTGTTGAAAAATTGACGAGAAGAGGACATTGTTTATTGAATCGTAATGGCAATATTGTAGGGGAAATAAAATCACAATTTGATTATTTTCCAAAAGATTTAAGCTTTAATCAGCACCCCCGATGTTCCCCTTTTTATGCTCACTCCCTGTGAAATGTGTCAAAATGCACAGGGTTTCCTTCTTATGCCTTCCTGGAGAAGGAAGAATCTCCTCAGGGAGCGTTTCACATTCCTGGCAACTTGAGAATTGCTTAAATGGTTTGTCTCGTTCAGCTCCCACACGCCACTTTTTGCCACCACCTACTTTTGCGTTCCATTGTTGACCAGCAAACTGCACCCGTAGAGGTGGAGCAGGAGTGAACATGTGTATTGCCTCCTCATTAAAATTTAGCATGGCTGATCTAGCCCCAAGCTTGTGAACAGACCCGCTCAGAATGTGCTCCCTTGAATTCATCATGAAGGGAAAAAGCCCACTATCCCTGCCCGGACCTCAGAATGGGATGTAGTTCAGATCTTTTTGTGTGGGTGGATAATAGGGTCTTTGCAAACAAACTTCTATCTACACTGTTAGTAAGGCAAGGCAACAGTCCTCTAAAACAGGGCAGATCTTGTCTCTGTCTTTTAACTCTTATATGTACAATACTTTGTCTTGTTCTTGCTCTGCTTATTTCCCACCTCTCCCATGCAGGCATTTCCTGAGCTGGATGTGCCAGTAACAACACATGGACTAATATTTCAGATAAAACACGGTGGTGTGGATGAATGAAAGCATCCGACAGACCAGTTGAAAACAATCATTATTGGAGGTGTTTTGCAGTCTACCAGAATCAGCTGTATAAAAAACATACTGTACCTAGTGAGGAAAAGGCTAAAGAGACAGCTTTTAAGTTATAACTAGAAGTGTGACAATATGATTATCTTACGAGACGATACACAATATTGCCAGTCGTGCCCCTGGGGCGGTTCTGTTGGTAAACCCCGACATTCGCTCTGTTTGTTGGCTCTAAATTTGATGTGTGCGCAAAGCAAAATGCGGTTCAAATCTCGCATACAGCCAAATGGATTCTGATATTTAGAGAAGAAAAAAAAATCCTGACAGCGTTCCACGAAACAGCTTTTATTCTAAACGAGAAATAATACGTTTTAGTCTCACAAAATCTCATGACAGCCCTAGTTATAACCCTACTATAATTCACCTTACTGTACACTGCATTGCCAGGTTTGGATGTAGTGATTTACCGTACGCTATAGGGTTTGTCATGGTGTGTTTCGCATTAGGTTTTGTCATGGCGGTCCTACTTTGGAATATCAGGATGAATTTTGACCAAATATTTGTGAAAATCACCAGAACTGTAGGAGACAATAAGAATTTTATAATTCATTAAATTAGGAGGTCTTGTCTAAGAGTGGTTAGCTAGCGTCATGTCACAGGACTGATGTGTGGACACAGCATTAGGTGTGTAACGGTACATCCATCCATCTATCCATTTTCTACAGCTTATTCCTTTAGGGGAGGGGGGTACGCTGGTGCCTATCTCAGCTACAATCGGGCGGAAGGCGGGGTACATCCTGGACAAGTCGCCACTTAACGGTACATGTAAGACAAAAAAGCAAACAACCCTTTTTTAATGCAAAAAACCTCCCAAACAACACTAATGTTATTGCCGACCTACTTGTCTAATCCCAGATTAAGAAGTCTGAACTCTCTGTTTCTGTATATGTTGTTGCTCAATTATTGTTTCTGTTATGTAGCTGTTGTTCAATCATCCCACAATACTTCTGGTGATGAAATGCAGAAGACCTTTTTTCATTAATTACCGGTAATATTAGTGGTTTACTTTGAAATTAATTGGTTTATTTGATTTAAGATTATTATATCAACATATTAGTAGCATTTGCAACACTATTAAGAAATGCAAGCAACTTAGTTTAACACTAACACTGACCTTTTTGTGATGCTATTATGATGCATTTTGATGATTAGCATTAGTAAAATTTGGTGTTCACATATCAGTTCTCTATTATAAATAATTCAGAATGACTTTCATTCAGTCTTATTGGCTGGTTGTCTTGATCTTACCCTGCTCGAGGACGTTAGTATATCCCATAATCTGTAGTATAACCTAAGGTTAACTCCCTAACCCACAAATCCTGCGTTGCCGTGCAAGCCTGTGGTGAAATATCTGACTTCGACCTCCGATTTGAACTTTAAACATTCTTTGCCTGTTCATGCCTTGCATTGTCACTAGAAACATAGGGCTGCTGACTCATCAGTTGCTGCTGAGGGTTGAACAAAAGAGTTGTTTAGCCCTGCAAAAATAGAAACAGGATGACAACCACATACTACAGTAAGTTCCTAGTAATATTTGTCAGATGATTGAGTTGTGAACTCAACATGGCGTGTTGTCCCCAGACATCATAGCTAAAGAGTTCACACTAAAACAAAAGTGATCTGCTTAATTTTTGCAGGAAGCACTGTGCATTGGATTTCTCTGTGCAGTGTAGTGACCAAGTTGTACTGTATTTTTCTATGGCTGTGTTCACTCTTTTTGAACGGGTAATGTGGTTTAAGAATAAAAAAATATTTGAATCATAAGTGTTTGTTAATTGTTTTACCATAATTGGTCATTTAATTGACCTGAATGAACTGAAATTAATAGATTTAAGTAAAAACATAACCATATCTGAATAAGCACAGCTATATTATGATAATTGATATCAGTTACCACAATGTCTCACCTGTATAGATTGACTTTCTCTTACGCCACTTATTATTGAATGTACTAAATTAAATATAAATGTAAAAGCCTTACAGGTTGGCATCGTGCAAGAGTGAACAAGCAATTTTTTTTTCTAAATGGTTGTTTTTCTGAAAGCAAAAGCTTAAAACACCAAACGGAAATAAAACTTGCCTCTAATGCCCAACCCTGTTTAGAATTACATCAGTGCTTGTAATCCTGTCAAAATCTGATCCTACCCCAGCTCTCGAGAGCCTCATGACTTATTATGACAAGTCCTTTCCTCTTGCCATGGCGGAAATCACCCGTCTATCTTTTCTTCAATCTTTTTTATACAACTTTTCCGTCAGAATGGTTTCATACCTGAGTTATCACACCTTGGCTGCCTTACTGTTTCACACAATTAATCTTTCGCTGCCTATTTGTCTCCACCAGCTGGCCCAACACAGCTGAAACCAGTGAAAGATTAGCACAGCGACTATATCTGTGCTGCTTTTATCCCATGTTTGTTCACGAAATAACAATATTAGGCGATTAGTTTTATTAGAGTGTATGTAATCCCTGATTTAAGTGTTCTTTATAGATGCATATTTTTTGTTTAACACTTGATGGTTGGTCAACTATTCACTTTCCATCAGATATTTGGTGCTTTTGCAAACAGCTAAAAATTAGGCACTCAGCAAACTATAACCTGCTACCCAAAAATGTCCAACAATTTTAATAACAAAAAAAGATAAATTTAACCTTTGTTTGTGGAATTAAACTATTGAATGGACTAAGCAAAGAAGTCAAACAATGTACTAATTTGATCCAGTTTAAGAAAATGTTCAAACTCAAAGTGTTTACAAAGTACAAGAAAGAAGAATCCTGATAAACGTATTGAACCTTATTGAAAAATGACATAATCTTGTTCATCTCGTTTTATTTATGTATGAGAACCTTATTTATTTACTTTGGGTACACCCATGGGTTTGATGACAAAGCGACAGCAACGAATAACATTCTGTTGTGTATAAGCTTGTCACAGCTTTAAACTGTTGCTTCGAGAAGATTTCTTTGTGGGAATTACATCCCAAACAGCATACGACCATCTGGTACAAATAACCAGATATTGGGAACTAAAATACCTTTTACATGCAAATTTAAGTACATGCTAAGCTCTTACAGCACATGCTACTATTTGAACTTGCTGGAACCAATCTATTCTCTCTGGGTTAGTCTTCAAATCAATGCCTTTTAACTTTTTACATGGTTTGTCCATGCAAATGTGTTGCATTCAGTCCAGTTTTAACAGCTGGGGTGTGAAATGTTTCAACTTACTTTTTTTTGGTTTCTTAGGGTCAAAATATGTATTTTTGCAGCTTCCGATGGTTTGCATTGTAGCTGGGATTGTATGAATCACGAACAGAAAGTACAGCAGGAAAAAAAGGCATGCAGTATTATCTTATTTGGGCAAATCTCACTGCAGACTTGTTCTCACAGTGGTTAGACTTTCCTCCGTTTTTCTTGTAGAAGAATGAAATATTCAGAAGTGGCTTTTAGACTAGCACAGCTAAATTATGCAACTTGACACAAACATATAAAAGTGAACAATGTACTTTGACTTTCCTCTATGTACTTCATCAAAATGGTATACACACATAGTTCGGTAGTACACAAGTAAATGGTTTGTTTTATCTTTCTAGCTTTGCAACCTACATTGCTGCATAGCAAACATTCTGTCTTTTTTTCGTTCATCGCTCTTTCATATTGCTATCGCCATCCTCCATTTCTCCTTGCTTTGTGTCATTGACAGTTGGCCTAAAGTGATGCAAGGGCATGGAACTGGTAAAACATCAAGCTGAGTGCTGACCAAAGGAAAATGAATGGAAAAATGTGTTTTTGTTTAGGCAGCCAAGTCGTTAGTTCAGTTCAGAGGTTTCATTTCTTTTTTTATGTTGTGCATGTGGATTTTCTCTACAAACTGCAAAGTTTTGCCATAGGCAGACTAGCTGAAGTCTCTTTGTAGTCTCTTCAATTTAAGATGACTTCCATCACCATGCTACTTGAGATTCTGTTATCACTTAAGTGGTCCAGAAATACTGTAGCATTAGTAGCCGCTGGGACTTTAGAGCATCAACACATCTTAAGAGGGTACACAGAATATGCACATCTGGTTAAAATTAGAAACACGTGTTAAATGTAAACATTTTTATTTAAAATCATCAAATCAAATCAAACTGTATTTCTGAAGTGGTTTTCATACATAAAAGAATAAACGCAAAGTGCTTTACAAACTTAAAAACAATACCCCGATGACCCAGTATTCCATTATCACACACACACACACGCACGCATGCACACTAACACATGCACGCATATACAGATATAAAACACACACACACACACACACACACACACACACACACACACACACACACACACACACACACACACACACACACACACACACACACACACACACAAGCATACACTGCTGCTAATTTTTTAAAAGAAACTGCAGCGTGCAGTCAGTTGTCCACCCTGAGATGGGTAGGTTGTGAGTTCAAACCCCGGCCGAGTCATAGCAAAGTCTATAAAAAATGGGACCCATTGCCTCCCTGCTTGGCACTCAGCATCAAGGGTTGGAATTGGGGGTTAAATCACCATAAATGATTCCCGGGCACGGGACCGCTGCTGCCCACTGCTCCCCTCACTTCACAGGGGGTGATCAAGGGGATGGGTCAAATGCAGAGGACAAATTTCACCACACCTAGTGTGTGTGTGACAATCATTGGTACTTTAACTTTAACATTTCCATGCCTTTTGCCGCAAATCTAAAGCACTGACAACACCTTTCTTTGAAACAAATGTGCCATTAGTGTTAGCATTATCCACATTTTGCTGGACTTGTGGATCTTCGCTAAGGAAATAAGGGGCTGGGCGAAGGCTACAGAAGTTCATGGGGGCAAAACAATTTTACGAAGCAAAAGGAGAAAAACTGATTTTTGATTTTTTAAATTATCTGGGCTTCACGGTAGGAGAGGGGTTAGTGCGTCTGCCTCACAATACGAAGGTCCTGCAGTCCTGGGTTCAAATCCAGGCTCCGGATTTTTCTGTGTGGAGTTTCCATGTTCTCCCCGTGAATGCGTGGGTTCCCTCCGGGTACTCCGGCTTCCTCCCACCTCCAAAGACATGCACCTGGGGATAGGTTGATTGGCAACACTAAATTGGCCCTAGCGTTTGAATGTGAGTTTGAATGTTGTCTGTCGATCTGAGTTGGCCCTGCGATGAGGTGGCGACTTGTCCAGGGTGTACCCCGCCTTCCGCCCAATTGTAGTTGAGATAGGCGCCAGCGCCCCCCGCGACCCCAAAGGGAATAAGCGGTGGAAAATGGATGGATGGATAAATCATCTGCAACATGCAAACTCAAATTTATCAATAAAATTATTATATTGGCCAAACCTACCCTGAGCTATCAAGGCAGAAAAGAAAGTAGGCCTGGGCGATATGACCTAAAAAAAAAATGTCAGATTTTTTCACAAAAATTCGGTTAACGATTTAAAAAAAAAAAATAACCTACTTTTTCAAGAAACCATTGAATACAGATGACAGAGATAGTTTAATACAAGTTTTTCTATTTGATCAAAATTAGTAGTTTCAAATGACACTACACACACTGCAACTTATTCTAAACAAAATTCACATTTGAATAATGTTGTTCTTTTTCGACAAAATATGTACATTTTTCTTTTTATGGAATAATTTTCAAACAACTAAATCAAGAAATTCCTCTGGGAAGCAATACTTCTGTCATGGAAAAAAATTATTCTGTTGACAAAATGTAACATTACAAATTGCATGCAAATAAATAATTATCTCCAACATTGAAATTAATGAAGTGAAGACCGAAAATGTAAAATTGTCTGTGTGTGCCTTTAAAAGTCGGTGCCTGTTGCCAAGTAATGTGAGCGCCCAGACAGCGCAGCATTAGCTCAGTTGTGTTTGTTAGCTTCACAGCAGAATATACGGCAGCTCTGTTGAATGTTTTCACTGGATTGGGCTACCTCTGGTTGATAAAGAAATGTAATCTGCTTCCATGGTTGTCATATCTTCTAGTCTAGGTTTTCACTTCAATCATTTATTTGTTCCCTTATAGATAGTAGTAGTGTGTATATGTGTTTGTTATCTGCTGTGTGTGTGATGTTTTCTCTTTCTATTAGACATCTGGTTAATTTTCGTGTTTAGTGCTGTATGTTGCTTTAATCAGTAAAAGGATATTTTTCCTGCATTGAACTTGCTGTGCTCCTGATACTGTCATGTTTACATAAAACCACATCAAAATTAGCATGCGATGTTACATCAGAACGCTGACCATCATTCATACTTGGTGAAAATAATTTCACCACAATAAGCTGTTTTTTAGGATACGGGAGTTTGCTGTTTGAGCCTTGTTCGCCTCAAAAAGTAGTTGTATTTCCTGAACTAGGCTTGAGGCTACGGTTTCAAATGCAAGAATAAGGGTGTGCTTCTACCTTTTTTGAACACTCTGCCATGTGTAGTCATTTGTTCCACGCCTCTTGCCGCAAAACCAAGTGTACCGTCTTTGGAACAAACGTCTCGCTCTTGTTAGCATTAGCCATGTTTTTCTAAGTGTGCCGCCAGGGAGGTAACGGGGACGATAACAACTCATGGGGGGGCAAAAAGTATGCTGGAGCAAGTGGAGAAAAACATCTATTTTTTAAGATTGTCTGCAACAACAAACTTGAATATGTCGATACAATCCAAATGTCAACACAACTATGGAAAACACTCAAATAATCAATGTAAACAAAATTATAAAATCACATTAACTATTGACAAGAAGCTCTTAAAGTTAAGTTAAAAGAATAAGGAATTAATGCTGAACAAAGTGCAACAAATTTAGTGCCGTCTGTGATCAGTGGTGAGCGTGGTTAAGGTTGTGTGTTGTCACTGGTTAAGAGCGCCTTGATCTGACTGCTGTCCATTTTAAAACTGACTTTTCCAGTTTTATCAACAATTTCTTTGCTCTCTTCAGCACTCATTTTAGTTTCTTATTTCAGTTCATGCGAAGAACAAACCACAAAACAAGATTGCGCAATCTTTACACCTTTTAGATCAGTGGTCGGGCCGTGGCCCGATTGGTACCGGGCCGCAGAAGAATTTTTTATAAAAATAAAATAAAATAAAAAATATATATATTTTTTAAATTTTTATTAAATCAACATAAAAAACACAATATACACTTGCAAATAGTGCACCAACCACAAAAAAATCCCTTTTTCATGACAAAAACGTCCCTTTTTCATGACAAAGAAGAAAAGAAAAAATAAGGACACGCCCCCCCCCGGGCCGCGGGACAAATTATTAAGCGTTGACCGGTCCGCGGATACAAAAAGGTTGGGGACCACTGTTTTAGATGATCAATAGCCTACTGAAAAGGTAAAAAAAATGTGTAAACTCCTACAAGCATTTTTTATTAAGTTTCTCTATGATTGTTATTATTGTGTTTTGTTTTATTATTTATATACAGTTACAAGAAAAAGTATGTGAACCCTTTGGGATTACTTGGATTTCTGCATAAATCTTGTCTTAAAATGTTTTGATTTTAATCAAAGCCATAACAATAGACAAACACATTCTGCTTAAACTAATACCGCACAAAAAATTATAGGTTTTCATCTTTTTATTGAACACAAAATTTAAACATTCATAGTGCAGGGTGGAAAAAGTATCTGAACCCCGAGGCTAATGACTTTTGTAAGAGCTAATTGGAGCCAGGACTCAGACAACATAGAGTCTAATCAATGTGACAAGATCATACTGTATGAGTTGGATAAAGCTGCCCTGCCATATAAAAAACACACACCTGTGATAAGTGGGCTGTTCTCAAAAAGCATTGCCTGACATAAACCATGCATCGCACAAAACAGCTCACAGAAGATCTAAATGAATAAACAAACAAAAATATAAAATTAACTTTTATTTCTGCAAGCAACAATTGAACTTAAATAAATATTGAACATATTAATTAGCATTTTTTTCCCTCAATCGGAAAAACAAGGTCCGATTCTCTTTTGGTTGGTTGCCGTCATGTGATCACGGCATTCTCTCAATCATTCGTGTTAATGAGCATACATTGCCCATCGAATTTGAAGCTGAAATATTACCACAACTGGATATTTGGATTTGGAATCATATTTTTTTCTTTCTAACTTGTTTCTTTGCAGCACTGTTCACTGGCGAGAGCGAGGCTCTCTGTACATGCTCCCCGTGTTTGTAAAAGTGGCGCTCCACCCACTAAGACAGAGATTGTGAATAACTAAAGAGAGGGCTCAATGTGTTCAGTTAGTTATACTGTTAAACAAACACGCTCAGTTGCTGAGAGCGATGCAAAGAGCGAGACTTCTTTTTCGCTTTTTGAAGTGAGAGACAAACATAGCGAGCCTCTACAACTGATTGGCAAACATGTCCCGTCACTCAAATGCCGGTGACGGCGGGGGAATGTGGGGAACAAAGCCCTGCTTCTTGCGGTTATTTATCGCTCTTATTTAAACCTTGTCAATTCGATGTTGATTAATCACGCAGCCATAGCTGATACGGTTACTTGTGTCACCGTGCCACTCCCACTGATCAGTGATCATTTTCTGCATTGCTCGGTTACCTGAGAGCGAGTGCCTGTGTTCATGCCACCAACCCTGCTTCACAATTTCTGTGTTTCTTCCGATGGACAAAAATGTTTACATTGAACATTTTATATCGATCGTCTGCCTCACAATTAGAAGGTCCTGAGTAGTCCTGGGCTCAATCCCGGGCTCGGGATCTTTCTGTGTGAAGTTTGCATGTTCTCCCCGTGATTGCGTGGGTTCCCTCCGGGTTCTCCGGCTTCCTTCCACTTCCAAAGACATGCACCTGGGGATAGGTTGATTGGCAGCACTAAATTGGCCCTAGTGTGTGAATTTGAGTGTGAATGTTGTCTGTCTATCTGTGTTGGCCCTGCGATGAGGTAGTGACATGTCCAGGGTGTACCCCACCTTCCGCCCAATTGTAGCTGAGAAAGGCTCCAGTGCCCCCCGCGACCCCGAAGGGAATAAGCTGTAGAAAATGAATAAATGGATTACATGTGAGGTATATTGACATCGTTTAATCGCCTACACCTAAATAATATTCTGGTCAATACAATATTTATTTTTGTTCTCCACCTACTTCACGTCAATCTTTGGACCATTCCATAAAGAAATATCAACATTGACACGCATCTCTTAATTAATTATTCGATCATGGTTTGGGTCTCTTGTATCTGTGTTTTTTTTTTTTTTTCTTCCAACCTGTTTTTGAACCTAAAATATTGTGAATTATATTTATATAGCGCTTTTCTCTAGTGACTCAAAGCGCTTTACATAGTGAAACCCAATATCTAAGTTACATTTAAACCAGTGTGGGTGGCACTGGGAGCAGGTGGGTAAAGTGTCTTGCCCAAGGACACAACGGCAGTGACTAGGATGGCGGAAGCGGGAATCGAACCTGCAACCGTCAAATTGCTGGCACGGCCACTCTACCAACTGAGCTATACCGCCCTCATCTATTGTTATCCAGTTACTCTTACGTCACTAACTGTGTTTTCTATTATTAATGATACTAATGAGAACCGATGGTTAGTATTACCGTTTTTAATCAAAATTATCGAAAAAACGTAATTGATAAATGCACTTTGATAAACTCACAGACTAACTGGCACCAGGTCCCCATTTAAATGCTAACATGAAAACAAGAGATATTATTCACTTTCCCTATTAAGAAACAACACCCCAATCTAAACTTGTGTAAACAAAATACTATTAGAGCAACTAAGCTATTCAATTGTGCACATTCAACCTACAAGCTGAGCTGTCTTTGTGTAACTGATCGAAGAGTACGAGACAGAGCTGTTCTTACGGTGTACGCTGAACAAAGTAGGACTACACAGCGCCCGCCAGAAATAATGAATAATTATAACAGATTTTATTTGTTACAGTCTTTTTTATTTAAACAAATCTTAAAGTGCTGCACTACAAACCAATATTTAAAACAATAAAAGGTTTGCATTTGAAAAACAGATATAATACTAAGACTATCAGTGAAGCATAACAAACACAAAACATTCCTAGTAGCAGGATTTTTTTTAACACACAATTTATTTGAGGTAATTGAAAAATAAATTACTTGGTCAAAAGATTTCAGTGTGTATAAGTACTTTTTGAGCACAATCAACAATGCCACGTTAAAGGCCTACTGAAATTAGATTTTCTTATTCTATGTGTCATACTTGATCATTTCGCGACATTGCCATATTTCTGCTGAAAGGATTTAGTAGACAACATCGACTGTAAAGTTTGCAAGTTTTGGTCGCTAATAAAAAAGCCTTGCCTGTACCGGAAGTAGCAGACGATATGCGCCTGACGTCACGGGTTGTGGAGCTCCTCACATCTGAACATTGTTTACAATCATGGCCACCAGCAGCGAGAGCAATTCCCCATTAATTTGAGCGAGGATGAAAGATTCGTGGATGAGGAAAGTGAGAGTGAAGGACTAGAAAAAAAAAGGACAAGAGGGGCAGCAAGGGAGCGATTCAGATAGGGAAGATGCTGTGAGAGGCGCCGTGGGAGTGGCAGGACCACTCGGCCAGGCCCAACCGCAACAAGGGATAGAGCCATACCGCTTTGAACCCGACGCTGACGGTGACGGTCAGGAGGACACATATTGATGCTGGAGTAGCACACGACATATATCGCCTTCAGAATACAGAATGTTTTTTATTAATACACATAATACACTGTACTTTGTGTGTGTGGTCCAATCTAACCGTGTACGCTTGACCACTCTGTTCCATAGTAAAGCTTCACCGTAATCTTTCGGGAATGTAAACAATGAAACACTGGCTGTGTTTGTGTTGCTGAAGGTGGCCGCAATACACCGCTTCCCACCTACAGCTTTCTTCATTGACGTCTCCATTATTTATAGACAAATTGCAAAAGATTCTGCAGCATAAATGTCCATAATACTGTGGAATTATGCGATGAAAAGAGACTACTTATAGCTGTGAACGGTGCTGGAACAAAATATCCTCTACAATGCGTGACGTCACGCGCACGCATCATAATAGCATAATCCGTGCGAAATTCGAAATTGCAATTTAGTAAACTAAACCGGCTGTATTGGCATGTGTTGCAATGTAAAGATTTCATCATTGATATATAAACTATCAAACTGCGTGGTCGGTAGTAGTGGGTTTCAGTAGGCCTTTAATGATCTGAACCATGATAATTGTGGTCACAATAACAGTGATATAACATTTGCATATCGTTATATCCCTAGTTAATCAGAATCAGTAATACTTTATCAATCCTCGAAGCACAAATTCTACAAACAAAGCCTACAGTAATGGCTACAAACAAAGCCATGCTGACGTAGGCAAATAAGTGTTAAGGAGCTAATATATGTACGAATTGTTCGCTTAATATACTTTATTTGACTTACTCTTCAATCGATGCTTAAGCAACATTTTCTGTTCAAAGCATAGCATGTCAGTATATCAATCGGCTGGATTTATTTTATGAAGTGTTAATATTGTATGAGCCATGAAATGGTAAACATTTTGAATTGTTAATCATTTGAAGTCTGCTTTATTGCCATATATGCCGCCATCACAGACCTCTTATCAAAAGCAAATATTTGGCCAATGGCTGTTGAAATGAATTGCCAGATAAGAATGACCATCTCCTAAATACACAGGGACTTCAACAGGAGCACTCAGTTACTTTTCCAGTTAACAACTCTCAGTGATTTTACTGTATTTTAATGGTGTTTATTAAAAAAAGGCACTAAAGTGGCTTAACATTTGACCAAAACTGTTTTCCTTTGTAAACAAAAAACAAAGGAATAAATAAACAAACATACAGTAGAACCAACTGTGTTTTGAAAATAGTTGTTCACATTTGATTCTACTTTTACAACGTCACTTCCTGTTCATGAGAAAGGACGCAAAAGAAAAAGGCTCCGCTTTTGCTACCGGAGTTTTTGTTTATTCTGAAGATTTTGACCACTTATTTGCGACCACAGCCACAGGGGAGTAACCTGGCATCCTTGACCTCATTTTGGTCAGTTGCGAGGCACTGATACGCTGAAATAAGGCAAGTTAGATGAGTCGTTTGCCTCAAGCCATCGGCGCCTTACCGCAGCTCAAAGCGGTTGCCTAGCAACCAAAAACTACGGCGAGTTTACAGCTGTTTTAAAGTGCTTCCAACGTCGCAGTGTTTTAAGTTGACAGACTAACACCTCAAATTGATCTGTGAACAACACAAGGTACTCATTGTTGGAACAACCAAGTTAAACCTGCTGCAAGTGGCTAAAGTAACAGCCGTTTAATACACAAGAGGCACTGACGTCATCGATCTGCCGCTATGCCAAAAGCTAAAGGGAAGACTGAAAGCCCGAAACCTTCGGTGTCAGCCAACACAGGACACAACTGGGACCAAGATTTGAGACTGGATACAGGACATGATGGGGAACAAGGAGTACTACTAAAAATACTCCTTGAAATGAAAGAAGAAATTAAAGAAATAAAAAAAGATCAGAAAAAAGCAATGGAAGAACACAAACAAGATGTGAAAAGTCTGCAGCAAAATATTGAAAGTCTGCAAACTCAAATCATCACCAGAAAAAATGAAGTCTCTGATGTGTGCCAACATTTGAAGACCTTTCAAGAAGAAATGCGCCAACAAATGAAGACCTTTCAAGAAGAAATGCGCCAACAAATGAAAACCTTTCAAGAAGAAATGTGCCAACAAATGAAGACCCTTCAAGAAGAAAACTACACGCTGTGGAATATCATAGATGAAATGGAGCAGGATAAACGAATGAATGAAATCATTGTGACAGGGCACCGAATTAAACCAAGATCCTATGCGAAAGCTGTGAATAATGAAGGTGAACCAGATGAAATGGATCTTGTCTCGGCAGAACAGCAAGTAGTCAACTTCCTGCAAACAAAGGAAATTGAAATCGATATTAATACCATCGAAACATGCATCCCACTGAACAGAAGAGACAACAACGCCACTCCAGTTGTGCTTGTGAAATTTGTAAACAGAAAATCTAAAATGGCATTGCTGAGACAGGGAAAGAAGCTGAAGGGAACAAATGTGTACATGAATGAGCATCTCACTAAACGTAATGCTGGAATCGCCAAGAAAGCACGCGACTTGAGAAAGCAGGGAAAAATCCAGGGAACTTGGAGCGCCAACTGTAAAATCTACATCAAGCTTAATGGAGGTCCAGAAGCAAGAGTAATTGTTGTCAATGACATCAAAGACCTGGACAAATTTTAAGTTTACACAGCTTCCACAATAACGATGATAATGGACTCTGACAGAAAACAAGCACCTAAATTCAACATCAACACTACTATACTGCAAGGGACGACTAAAAAAGAAGACTCAGATTCAGGACTGCATCCATCTACACTTATAGAAATTATTGAAACGACATCAAAGATTGTTGAGCAAGGAAATATGGAACTACAAAACTTCTGCAACAAAGAGCACAAAAACCAGGATTTGGAAAACGATATAGATCCAGATACAATTTTTTTTTCCCACATTAGTAATAATTGTTTTTATTACACAGATGAGCAATATAATAGCAACATTAAAAGTGACAACAAATTGTCAATTATTCATTTTAATAGCAGAAGCTTGTATGCAAACTACAACAACATTAAGAACTTTTTGGAACACATCGACGAACCCTTCAAAGTGATCGCCATCACAGAAACATGGATTGATGATAAAAAAGGAATAGATTTTGATCTGGAAGGATATGAACTAAACTATATTAACAGAACCAACAAAAATGGAGGAGGAGTAGCTGTGTATGTGATGAAGAACCTGAACTACAAAGTGGTAAAAAACATGTCATTTGCTATAGATAACATCTTAGAATGTATTACCATTGAAATATGTCAGGAAAATAGCAAAAACATAGTAATTAGTTGTATATACAGATCACCTAAGTCAAGTATAGAAACATTTGAAGAATGGATCAAGGCAACTTACATGGACAATGGTAAAAAAATAATTTTCTTATGCGGTGACTTTAATATTGACTTATTGAACCCTAACAAGCAAAAGTTTATTGATGACTTCATTGATACAATGTACAGCATCAGTTTATATCCTAAAATCACAAAGCCAAGCAGAATCACAGGACACTGTGCCACGCTTATTGATAATATTTTTACTAATGATTTTGATAATAACACTACAAGTGGTTTACTTATAACCGACGTTAGTGATCATCTGCCAGTTTTTACAATATATGATGGAAACTGTAAAAAGAACACGGAAGACAAAAGGACATTTCAAAGACTGTGCACAGAGAAGAGGATGATTGCTTTCAAAATGGAGCTACAAAAGCAAGATTGGGACAATGTGTACAATGAAGAAGAGGTTGATGAAGCATATGAATATTTCTTAAACAAGTTCATAATACTTTATGACAAACATTGTCCATGGAGACAATTCAGTAGTAAACAGAGAAAGAATAATCAACCATGGATGACAAAAGGATTAAAAAATGCTTGTAAGAAGAAGAATACGCTATATAGAAAATTTATAGTACAAAGAACTACTGAGGCAGAAGTTAAGTACAAAAAGTATAAAAACAAGTTAACAAACATACTACGATCATATAGAAAAGAATATTACAGTGAATTATTGGACAGGAACAAAAATAATATGAGAGCAACATGGGGCATTCTCAATAGCATTATTAAAAATGGCACTAAGAGGGATTACCCCCATTACTTCTTAGACAGAAATAAACATAATGACAACATAAAGGAAGTAGTTGAAAGCTTTAATAACTACTTTGTAAATATTGGACCAAAATTGGAAGAAAGGATTCCAGACCCAGTTTCAATTGAGGACTATTATGATACCATAGAGCGAAATCCCAACTCCATGTTCCTCAGTAATGTGACACAGGAGGAAATAGTTAAAATTGTGAAAAAATGTAAATCAAAGACTTCAACTGATTGTAATGGAATTGATATGGATACGATAAAAAAGGTGATTGATGAGATCTCAGGACCATTAATGTATATTAGTAACCTATCATTTCAAACAGGTACATTTCCAAACAAAATGAAAATAGCTAAAGTTGCACCAATTTATAAGACTGGTGATAAACATCTATTTACAAATTATAGACCTGTTTCTTTACTTCCACAATTTTCTAAAATCATTGAAAAACTGTTCAATAACAGATTAGAGAGTTTCATAAATAAATATAGAATACTCGAAGAGAACCAATATGGATACAGAGCTAATGTTTCAACTTCAATGGCTTTAATTGAAATCACAGAAGAAATTACCAATGCAATAGATAATAAAAAATGTGCGGCAGCAGTGTTTATGGATCTAACTAAAGCATTTGACACAATTAATCACAATATTTTAATAAAAAAACTGGAACGATATGGCATCAGAGGGTTAGTCTTAAATTGGATAAGAAGTTATCTAACGAACAGGAAACAATACGTGAAGCTAGGCGAACATACTTCTACAATGCTAAATATTTCCTGTGGTGTACCTCAGGGATCAATACTGGGACCTAAATTATTCAATCTCTATATAAATGACATTTGTAAAGTTACAAGAGATTTAAAGTTAGTATTATTTGCGGATGATACAACAGCCTTTTGTTCAGGAGAGAACACACAGTGGATAATACAAATAATAACAGAAGAAATGAACAAATTAAAAAAATGGTTTGACAAAAACAGACTATCATTGAATCTCAGTAAAACTAAAATAATGCTATTTGGTAACAGTAGAAAAGAAAGTCAAACACAAATACAAATAGACGGAATAGAAATTGAAAGAGTAAATGAAACCAAATTTCTAGGTATAATGATTGATGATAAATTGAACTGGAAATCTCATGTAAAAAATATACAACATAAAGTTGCAAGAAATACATCAATAATGAATAAAGCCAAATATTTTCTAGACCAAAAATCACTTTATATTCTCTACTGCTCACTAGTGTTACCATATCTGAGTTACTGTGTAGAAATATGGGGAAATAATTACAAAAGTACACTTCATTCACTAACAGTGTTACAAAAAAGATCAGTTAGAATAATACATAATGTTGGATATAGAGAACATACAAACCCTTTATTTATTGAATCAAAGATACTGAAATTCCACGACATAGTGGAATTGCAAACAGCTAAGATTATACACAAAGCAAACTATAACCTGCTTCCCAAGAATATACAAAAATTCTTCTCAACAAAAGAAGAGAAATATAATCTTAGAGAAAAATGTAATTTAAAACATTTGTATGCACGTACAACACTTAAAACCTTCAGTATATCAGTATGTGGAATTAAATTATGGAATGGATTAAGCAAAGCAATCAAACAATGTACTAATATGATCCATTTCAAGAAACTCTTCAAACTGGACGTGTTAACAAAGTACAAAAATGAAGAACCATGATAAACATTCTGATTTTACTCACACATTCATTTTCAAAGTAATCTGATTTATCTCATCGTATGGATTAAAATTTAAGCAATTATTTATTTATTTATTTATTTGTATTGTGATTACTTATTACTTATGGAGTATACATTGTGAATACATTGAGAACAGGAAGTGAACAAAAGTTTTAGCAACTGTTATGTAAAGAAAAGGGGTAGGATTAAATAAGCTCTGCTTCTTCCTCCTCCTTTTCGAACATGTTGGAAAGAGAAACTGGAAATTGTGATGTATCATGTTGTATGCTTGCATGTTCGAAATAAACTCAAACTCAAACTCAAACTGTAGTAACCCAAACAGGATTGTAAGAAGTGTAATTGGCATCATTTTAGAATCCACAGGGGTTAAACGTTTGTAACGATACAGTGGATGACATAGACACACTAATGGCTTTAGATAGAGCAGCACACCTCCACTCTGCTGTCATCTATGCCATTTAGGCTAAAGCTATTAGTTCTAAAAGTGCTCAGGCGCCTATTTTGCTCCATCATTGTGGTCATTTTGACAAGATAAGTGTCCCAACATCATGCATTTTATAATTTTTTGATGGTCCTTGTAAATAAGATACATATTATTTGTATGGCTGGTTTGAACCGCAAATGATTAAAAGAGACTAATCACATCTGATGAAATTTTATTCAGGCATTAGACATACTGAATGACTTCAGATTGTTATTGGCTATGCAGCGGACTGGAATAAATTGGTCCAAACCAGAGTGCTCACTAGCACTAATGGGTCACCCTTATTTGCACGCGGCCACCAACAATCCCCCGATTTACTGGACATATAATCCATCACTTAATTCAGACACTTGTATGTTGATGGCTACAGTTGTTTTATGATTTTTTTGTAAAAAAAAATACACAGGGAAACATTTTTGCAATTTACAATGCTAAATAAGGGATTAATGTGTATTATAAAACCTAGTGTCAATTTGTAAATTAATATTATCACATCATTTAGTCGAGAAACTACTTAGCTTGTTCTATTGTTATAAAAGGCAACTTTCTTACATATACTGTACTTACACATATTGAATGCCCTGAAATTTTATAATATGAATAACTATACTACAATTCATGTACACGATTATCAAAAAAGTGAAACTCTTTTAACTTTGCATGGGATGATCAAAATCCTTAGTATATAAAAATGATGCAAGCATCAAGGCTGAAACGAGTATTTCCCCCGTGAGCTCTTATCAACTGCCAAACAGCAAAAGCATATCAGTTATCTCTGCCTCCCACTGCCTGTTCATAGAAGTATTAGATCCTCCACCCACCCAGTCTTCTCAAAGTATTGATAGAACTCTGTTGTTTACTTTGTTGTTTGCAAAGTAATACACACTCAGTAGTCACTACAGGCCCTTTATAGATACATGGAATTAAAACATCAACAATAAAGAATGAATACAAGCTTTTTGTAATTAAATTATTAGTGATAGATACAGGAATTAATAGGATTGAATAAAAAGAGCTCCGTTTAACTCCTTTTTTGGAAATGTTGAATTGTGCAAATTTAACAACATGATGCTCCTTACCATAATTAAGCATACCTGACACAAATCTAAAAAAATATAATTGGTTGATCATGCCGCTGTCTGTGGCCTTTATTTATAGATTGGAAATGTTTAGCAGTGTGCCTGAAATTATTATTGCTCATTGATGCAGACGTCAACAATGCCAAAATGTAAATGAACTGGAAACTGGATTAAGGCATATTAAACATGTTAGTCTGACTAAAGTAGCACCTGCTCTGGGGTACACAGATGGAAACGTGGCCGCCAAGTTGCCCCTATGCCTTCTTTGACCACCACTATTTATTCATATTCATGGGATTGGCACTGGGAGCAAGGTCGGTAAAGTGTCTTGACCAAGGACACATCGGAGGTGACCAGCATGGCAAAAGCTTTATTCATACCAGGAAAACGCAAGTTTCTGGACAGACGCTCTACCATCTGAGTCACACTGCCCACACTATGATACATTGACTCGCCTCTAATGCATGTGCATTTAGGCAATGCAAGTACAGGTTTACCTCAGTTTTCGTTGGTAATCCACTTCAAAAGCCCAAATGAAGACCGAATCTTATGAAAACAAACCTATTTTCCCCCATAAAAAATATATTTTACAGAGAGATAGTCACCAACTCATGGGATTCTTTGCACACTGATTCCGTAGAATTAAATTGCTGGTTCACTGACTGTTTTTTTGCGCAATGTTTGAACACTACCTAAAACATTTTAAAGTCCCACTTAAGAACTGGGGCAGTACGGTGGAAGAAGGGTTAGTGCGTCTGCCTCACAATACTGAGTAGTCCCGGGTTCAATCCCAGGCTCGGGATCTTTCTGTGTGGAGTTAGCCTGTTCCCCCTGTGACTGGGTGGGTTCCCTCCCGGTACTCCGGCTTCCTCCCACTTCCAAAGACATGCACCTGGGGATAGGTTGATTGATTGACACTATTGTTTTGGTTTGAGCATCGAAAATTGCTTACTAGTCCAGCAGTAACAGAGCCAAGGCAACATCGGTCTGAGGCCCCGTTTACACTAAGCCGGAAAAGGTTATCCAAGGTAAATCAGACTTAATCCGTGTCCACACACAACAATGCCACCTTTTAAGACCACTGCCCACCTTCGTCCACCGTCGCAACGCAACCAAGTACGCATGCGCGGTAAATGCGCACGTCTTAGTCCTCTCCAGTGTTGCTTTGTGTGCAAGTTCTTAAATGTAACTTATCTGAACTATCCAGTGTTGTGGTATTTCAAAAAACTGTAATCCAGTGTGCTGTGGAGCACTATTGTAGTGAATCACACCTGAGACATCATAAATTAATAAAATCTTTATTAGATACATAAACAATGTGATAAAGAACAATTAACATTAAACAATCTAGGGATCTAGATATCTGGTCAGGACACTTCTCACTCTTTTGCCTTCACCTTCATTGTCCATTCGTTTTTGGTGACTTTATATACTCTGAACCTAGACGTTGAGTCGGCGACATACATGGCGAACAACAACTGATACAGTCTGCTTTGCCAGTCCAAATGCATTCGCCGTTTTCCTCAACGGCTGGGTAATACAAAGCACATGCTATTTTTTTTTTATCACATCAATCAATCAATCAATGTTTATTTATATAGCCCTAAATCACAAATGTCTCAAAGGACTGTACAAACCACTACGACTACGACATCCTCGGGAGAACCCACACAACTCGCATTGTCGTTGTCTCTCCTTCGACAAATGGACAAAGTTTTTTGCTACATAGCATCACAGCTTATCCGGCTGGACATTGGAAAGTTCTCTTGCCGTCTGAGAAGTGTTGTATCCCAAATAGCTGCAATCGCTTCTTCTTAAGGTATTCATGTGTGATTTCCACAAGCATCTGTACATGTGGAAGAAGGAGAAACACTGGCATGTCTGGATGACTCGATTTCCAGTGGTTAGCTCCGAGCTACAAAACCGCTTTATTATGAAGCTGGCTGTGGCGCGTTCTTTCTGGCGTCACTTCCTCTCCAAACTCACTTTGTAAGCAATCAATTAGTCCATACAAAGTTAAGTGGCGGAGACTTAACAATTGTATGGCTGACTTAGCCGTGTAAAAATTTGTCCGAGGGGGGGACCTTAAATGCTGGTTTAGTGTGGCTGAAATGGGGCTTAGGATAAATAATTATTTGTTTAAGGGGTTAAACGACTTAGTGTAGACATGGCATGAAATCCGTCCTTGTCTTCAAGCTCACACCAGCTACTGAAAACCGGGTCGCCTCCCTTTTTCTTTTTTGTCTCTTTGGACAAAAGTTTTTGTTTCTTTAGTTGTTTTGCAGCTTCTGCCATGAGTGAAGTAATTGCATGTAGGTGTTCGCATCGCCCTCTGTCTTTTTAACAAATGTGGAAAGAGGGAGTGACGTTTGCCGTTAAAGTAAGTCAGCACATTTGTAGTTTTTTGTGTGGCAGAGTTCCTTTCAAAGTTGCTTTGTTCCAGCGAAAGCAATACAGACCCCCATGACAAAGGTGTCATTTAACTATATTTAAGTTGATGTATCATCCCAAAAGTTATGAAAATAATTTATGAAGGTTGAAAAGTTACTTAGTTCTGCTTTAAGAAAAAAGTTCCTTAGTTCTGCTTTAAGAAAACGGGGGCAAACTTTAAAATGTTTTTGCATAAAACAAACCCTTGTAGGGCATACAAATATCAAGGTACCATATTACTACAATTAATGTCTTAGCGACTTTGTCTTCGGGATTTACACAAGACCGTTTTTTTTTGTGTACATGACAATTTTCTGCTCGAAAGTGATGTTGAAAATGTAGCACAACCAAAACAGTAATGAGGGAACATGGTATTGTAGTAGCACTTTCCCTACAAAATTCATATTAACTGGTATTTATCTAGCATATTCCATCACTTACCAAACTCACATTCACATATCACACAAGAGTCAATATAAGTTATTCAAAGGTCAGAGAGGACAAGCAGTTTGTTTATAAAGGTGTGAACAGGGACTGTTTTGAAAATACTGTTATTGTTGTGTGACCGTATCCTCAGCTCAAGCTGTACTGGTAGCTCGATTAGCATAAAGTTTTTCTTTCTGTAACGATCCTGGCATGAAACTCTATTTAAAAACAGTGATTTGTGATTTTGTGCAACACCTGGTCTGTCACAGAAGTCACTTGTTTGGGCGGCAAAGTGAACTTGCACCAGGTCGGAACACAGGGACTTAGTGGCACGAAGGCTGACCAAATGGCTTTGACTTACATTTTTACCACCAAACAGTGGCAGACAGGAGTGGAGATAACACCTCTGCTTAATGATAAAAAAAATGCACTGGTTCCCGATATGAGCCATTCAACGCCTGCAGCATTTTAATTACATGTGAATCCCAGTCAGAGGCAGAGAGAGAGAGAGAGAGAGAGAGAGAGAGAGAGAGAGAGAGCTGTGACAAGAGCGATGATGTTGAACCATCAGTCCTGTTTTCTGTCTTCCCCTCACCCCCTCCTTTCAGACAGAGCTGTGTGGATGGTGACTCATCTTCACCATAAGGCACGTCTCATTCAAGCGTTGCCTCCACAGTTTTATATTATATTTATACAAACTCCTGACATGAAAAATAAGAGAGACACCTGTCCATCTGTTAAAAAAGCAGCAGCATTATCGACTTACCCGGTATATGAATATTAAGAATGTGTTTTCATCTAATCGGGTGTCAAAAAAGGAAACATTACAGATGACTGAACATGTTTCGTACTCATGTTTTTCTTTTCCTATAGCCATAAATGCAGCATAGCGTTGACAGTGAAGTGACAGGATGCGCAAAGTCACACGTTCATCTTCTTCACACTCACACACAGTTCCTCCATACACCCGCGACATTGTCTCTTGCTCTATAATTTTCTCTGCGCCTTTCTGAATCACACTTGCCTTGCAGGGATTTTGAGAGTGAAATCATTAAGTGTTGCAGAGCGGCTCCCAAGGATCGTGGGTGTCTGCAGAGCTAGTTGTTTGCTTTGTCTGTCTTCCTTGCCTTTGACTGCGCTTCAGACTGATCACAATTTCATGCAACAGGGCTGATGGGAAAAGTAGGTCAAGAGGAAGTTTTGCAAACCTGGCTTGGGAGTTATGTACTTTTGCTGGAAACAAGGATTGAAGTGAAGAATGATTAGATCCTGTTTGTTAATTTGTTCTGTCTCTAAACACCTCACCAATCCCAAATAATAGACTGTGTAAAATATATATCCATCCATCCATCCATTTTCTACCGCTTATTCCCTTTCGGGGTCACGGGGGGCGCTGGCGCCTATCTCAGCTACAATCGGGCGGAAGGCAGGGTACACCCTGGACAAGTCGCCACCTCATCGCAGGGCCAACACAGATAGACAGGCAACATTCACACTCACATTCACACACTAGGGCCAATTTAGTGGTGCCATGTTTGTTAAAACCCTGGAGTGCTGACTCTTTGTTATATTTGGCCATGAATCAGACCCATTCCTCTCATTTTTTTATCATCTCATCTGTCTAACTTGTTTTTGATGACACATATTTTTAACAGTGCAGTTGACTGGGTTTGATTACGTTTTCAGTTTCTTTTATCCGTGAGCTTGGAATCTGCTCCTTTTTTTATGCTACCTGCAGGTCTAAGAAAACCACAGGTAAAACTGTGTCCTTTTATATTTTATAACTTTTTTGTTTCTCTGTCCCACAGGCTCTGTAGCCTTACCCTGAAAAAGCTGGTTGTGCTCAAAGAACTGGATAAAGAACTGAACTCGCTATCCATTGCTGTCAAAATACAGGTGAGTTGGTGTAATCTTGTGCTGCTTTTCAATTTCTTGCTGCTGCACAGTGTTTAACATAATCGCAAGCATACTGCTAATCCCGCCAATTGATAAAAAGCCCTCTTAGCTGCTCAGGAAGCTCTGGCATGTCACATCCACTCACTTTTAATGGCAGACAAGTATTACTACTCTAAGCAGGTGCATTAGTACCCTAAGACGGATTTAGAGTCTCACATTCATGAATATTGGTGTGTAGTCCAAAAGGTGACTCATCGCAGTGCTGTCACTCACGTTCGGCTTTAAAACGACAATAACTTAAACTAAAAAGCAAATAATCCTTCATGGACATGTAACATAAAGCAAGGTTAGTGTTTAATACTACTACTAAATGTAACTACTTCATAACAATGAGTATGGATGAATGATAAATGTTTTTTTTTCATTGTACACACTAATTTTACTACTAGGGCTGGGCGATAAAACGATTACAAAGTTATTGTGAAATAACTTTTCCCCCATAGAAAGTACGAGTACAGTAGAGGGAGGGACTGACCTCTCGTTGGCTCTGTGAGTCTGTTACGGAGCCGCCGAATTCAAAGTTAAAAGTAAACAATTTTGTCTTGTAACATGCAGACTTTGTTATAACGTATAGATTCAAGTTTTCCTTGGCAGTTTCATGCACTGGAAAACACTCACGGCAGCAATATCTCTCGCTATTTAAGCGTACACACAGTTTTCTAAGAATCGATTACCCACTTCCGTCTTTATTCTCACCACCCGGCACATGATAAAGTTCATAAATGCCCTCAAAATAACTGCCCAAAGCTAAGGACTTAACAAACGGTATTAATGATAACCACTGTAAAACTCCCGACGGTTAGCATTACCGTTTTAAATTAAAATTATTAAAATCTGTGATATATATATATTTAGGCCATATCACGATACACGATATACATCTCGATATTTTGCCTCAGCCTTGAATGAACACTTGATACATATAATCACAGCAGTATGATGATTCTATGTGTCTACATTAAAACATTCTTCTTCATACTGCATTAATATATACTCATTTTAAACTTTCATGCAGAGAAGGAAATCACAACTAAGTCAATTGACCAAAACTGTATTTTTCAAACAGTTATTAGCGGGTGACTTTTCAAATGATGCTACATATTAGCAGTAATGCTACTTTTGGTAGCAATGCTTGTGCCCCACACTTGACAAATAAAGTTATCTATTCGACCTCTTCTCGCTTGAAGCCGAACCACCGCCAGACGATGGAGCCCCTGCTGTTTTTCTTGGGAACTGATTCTTCATTTGTTACCAGATTCGCACCTTCTTTCTCTCGTATTACCACTCGCACGGCTTCGCTAGCATCACTGTTAACGCTACCTCTCTGCTCGGGGAGGGCGTGACGTTGCACACGTTTTAAGTGTCTGTGAGAAGGAGAGACAAGAAAGCGGGAGAGACGCATGCAGTTTAATGCCGGCAGCTAGAAACAACTGCGTGAGAACTTATACTCGAATATCACGGTATGGTAATTTTCTATATTGCACAGAGACAAACCCACGATATATCGAGTATACCGACCAGCCCTATATATATATATATATATATATATATATATATATATATGTGTGTGTGGGTATGTGTATATATACGGTACGTGTATTTGTATTGAACCGTTTCGGTACGGGGGTTTCAGTTCGGTTCAGAGGTGTACCGAACGAGTACACATTTTAGCAGCGACCAGGCTAGGACAACATGTAAAAGCCAGAGCTGGAAGACCCTCCTGCCTCGTTAAGCTCTCCCGTTTGGGAACACTTTGGCTGGGAGATACAATGGAGGACGGAGGTTTGCCAAGATTGTTCAGCAGCTGCATCTGACAACACGTCAAACATGTGTTGCATCTTTCCTGCTTCCGGCTCCCAAACCGTAGTCGAGGAGCGCTCCTCCAGGGCTGATGTATTCACGGGGTCAACACTCTTCACTCTACCCGGCAGTGGGTCTCCACAGCTCCGGACTCCAGGGTAAATGAAGAGTCCGGCGATTAGTTGCAAATCGTGGCTTTATTGAGGTCTTGCACACAGCCAATTCAACAAAATACCTGCCGCTCCCTCACCTCGCTCGCCCACACACTCACCTCAATGCTATCACATATTAAAGGGCCACACACACACACACACACACACACGTACGCTACTCTCATAACACATGCTAACCCATTGGAAGCGTCACCACCGCATTCTAGAAGCCTCTCCTTGGCGAGTCAAGCAGGGCTAAAGCAATAACAAATGTTTTTATAGCAGCAAATTTAAGTCCATATTTCATTAAATACTGGGGGGGGGGGTGTTGATGAACGTGGACCCCGACTTAAACAAGTTGATTTCTTACTATGCAGCTCATTTGTATTTGACACTTAAAATGTCTATGACAATCTTGCACTTTCTGTTTTGGAAATGACATGAATGTTTGTGCCACTGCTTGATAACTGTTTAATAAATAAACTTTTGGTCAATTGACTTAGTTGTGATTTCCTTCACTGCATGAACGTTTAAAATGAGCATATATTAATGCAGTATGAAGAAGAATGTTTTAATGTAGACATAGAATCATCATACTGCTGTGACTATATGCATCAAGTGTTCATTCAAGGCTAAAGCAAAATATCAAAATGTATATCGTGTATTGTGATATGGCCTAAATATGTACATATATATATATATATATTTTTATATATATATATATATATATATATATATATATATATATATATATATATATATGCACAGGCCATTGTTTTACTAGGAATGGGTCACATTTTGGGTTTATTACATATTCCATCTTAAAAATGGGGACTCTTTTTTCATTTATCCATTGATTTTTTTCACGGTCATGTATAGGCTTTTGTAACAAAGTATTATTTTATACGGCCAAATATCACGGCTATATAAAGACAAACATGGATCATTTAAAAATGCATATTCAATTTATGTACCACTTATAACAAATCCTTATATAATGGCTAGGTTAACACAAATATATAATATAACTTTTAAACTTTAATTTAGGCCTCCTTGGTCCTCTTGTCTTCTTTTACGTTTTTTTAACTGCTAGTCCAAGTTTAGTAAAACTACTTCCAGGTAAACAAACGTATTGTAAACCCCATCTACAGGCACCCATCCCTGACACCAAAACACTGCTTTTAGTTTGAAATCGTCAAAAAGAAGCAAAACCCGGAAAAAAAAGAAACAAACCTGTAGAAAAGAGAAGCGAATGTGAATAAAAAGTTGATCATAAAAAAAATTTGAAACACTCAAAAACACTTAGTCTACACAAGTATGATTATTGGCATTAAAAGCATGTCATGATTAAAAAAAAAATTATCCGTCAAAAATATTGCAATTTTTCAATGTTAGTATTTATTTTTTGCCGAAACTTTTTCTACTATGTAATTATTTTTTTCTGATACCAAATCTTACTGACAGTGTTTTGGCTCTATAGATGTTCCCCTTTAAAGACAGCAGTGCAAGGATAGTGACATTTGAACTTGGCAACTGAAACATTTATTGAAAAGCTAGATTGCTACAGTTTGATAACTTGAGCCTAACTACTGTTCTGCCTGATTTCAAATGTAGACAAAAAACTGTAAAATAAATTCCGCTTTAAACTATTTGCATCCCACATTAAACTTTTTAAATTGAGATGATTACTATAGTGATAGAATTTGTTTTCTGTCAATATTTTGTTTAAATTGGACCCAGGTTTCTGACCTTTTTGTCCCAATTCTCAGCACAATACTGTGGAAGCACTGATTGGTTTATAGTTGAATCTCACTTCTTTACAACTATGACAACACAGTTGCTAGATGCCAAACCATTTACATATTTGAAGCACCCATTGCCAGTCTACATTTAATGCATATTTGAAGTACTGTATCTATACACACATGTACATATCCTATAACTACCTTGTGATTGACTAGTGTCTACTGCTACAGTGACATATTAGGAATGCAGTAGGAAACCAGAAGAGGCCCATTGTTTCCATATCATGTCTTTCCCCTGCACAGTACCTACTCAGCTAAACATGTTTCGATTTTATACCGCCACTTTTCCACAAAAACCTATTTTTAGTACATGGTCAGTCAATGGGTGATTGGATGAGCAGATTCTCCAGTACTGTGACATTACTGTAACATTCAAACATTAATGGCTCAAAACAGCAAAAATAAGCACATGGTAACCTCGCCTTACTATGTTGTTGCAGTATTTTACTTTAGATTCTCCACTTTGCAACAGTGGCCTGTTTTCTTGCTGCTCTCAGTCTCCTCTCTTCTAAAATGTGTGTCATTTACGAGGCCAACAACATCATGCCTAGATGTTAGTGACAGTTGGTGTTGTTTAGCATTTCTTGTTCGAATTGATGTGTCAAACGCAGCGTGTTTTTGCAGGACTATCTTAAATTGGGAAATAGTGGCAAACAAACTGAGTGTGCAATGTAGTGTAAAAGTGCCATTATCAGTGTTTTGTCTCTCAACTTGGAGACGGCTGGGTCACTGCAAGTAACTCAAGCTCCCTAGAAAATACCTCACATACGTTATATTTACTTTACATTACATTGCGAAGCTGTCGTATCATATATCCTAGCAAAATTATTTTTAGACTTATAAGTTTATATTGGTGGTCCCGTAGAAAGGCCCTCTATACAGACCACCTGTAGTACAGATATAGCGGTACCTCGGCTTACGAGTTTATTTGGTTCTGTGATGGCGCTTGTAACCTAAAATACTTGTATCTCTTGTCAGTGTTGCTATTTGAAATGAATTGTAATCAAATCAATCCGTGCTGCGCCCATCAAAAACACCACAAGTTTATCATGTAAGAATTTAAAAAAAAGGAAAAACAATATTATAGATAATGGATATGTAGCACTCCTCTCTGAGCTGCTACCTTACCGTGGTAGAGGAGTTTGCGTGTCCCAATGATCCTAGGAGCTATGTTGTCTGGGGGTTTTCATGCCCCCTGGTAGGGTCTCCCAAGACAAACAGGTCCTAGGTGAGTGATCAGACAAAGAGCAGCTCAAAGACTTCTATGGAATTACAACGAAATGAACCCAGATTTCCCTCGCCCGGACGTGGGTCACCGGGGCCCCGCTCTGGAGCCAGGCCCGGAGTTGGGGCACGATGGCGAGCGCCTGGTGGTCGGGCCTGTTCCCATGGGGCCCGGCCGGGCACAGCCCGAAGAGGCAACGTGGGTCATCCCTCCAATGGGCTCACCACTCATAGGAGGGGCCATAGAGGTCGGGTGCATTGTGAGCTGGGCGGCAGCCGAAGGCAGGGCACTTGGCGGTCCGATCCTCGGCTACAGAAGCTAGCTCTTGGGACGTGGAACGTCACCTCACTGGGGGGGAAGGAGCCTGAGCTAGTGCGCGAGGTAGAGAAGTTCCGGCTGGATATAGTCGGACTCACCTCGACGCACAGCAAGGGCTCTGGAACCAGTTCTCTCGAGAGGGACTGGACCCTCTTCCACTCTGGCGTTGCCGGCAGTGAGAGGCGACGGGCTGGGGTGGCAATTCTGGTTGCCCCCCGGCTCAAAGCCTGTACGTTTGAGTTCAACCCAGTGGACGAGAGGGTAGCTTCCCTTCGCCTTCGGGTGGGGGGACGGGTCCTGACTGTTGTTTGTGCTTACGCACCAAACAGCAGTTCAGAGTACCCACCCTTTTTGGGTACACTCGAGGGAGTACTGGAAAGTGCTCCTCCGGGTGATTCCCTTGTCCTACTGGGAGACTTCAACGCTCATGTTGGCAACGACAGTGAAACCTGGAGAGGCGTGATTGGGAAGAATGGTCGCCCGGATCTAAACCCGAGTGGTGTTTTGTTATTGGACTTTTGTGCTCGTCACGGATTGTCCATAACAAACACCATGTTCAAACATAAGGGTGTCCATATGTGCACTTGGCACCAGGACACCCTAGGCCGCAGTTCCATGATCGACTTTGTAGTTGTGTCATCGGATTTGCGGCCTCATGTTTTGGACACTCGGGTGAAGAGAGGGGCGGAGCTTTCTACCGATCACCACCTGGTGGTGAGTTGGCTGCGATGGTGGGGGAGGATGCCGGACAGACCTGGCAGGCCCAAGCGCATTGTGAGGGTCTGCTGGGAACGTCTGGCAGAGTCTCCTGTCAGAGAGAGTTTCAATTCACACCTCCGGGAGAACTTTGAACATGTCACGAGGGAGGTGCGGGACATTGAGTCCGAGTGGACCATGTTCCGAACCTCTATTGTCGAGGCGGCTGATTGGAGCTGTGGCCGCAAGGTTGTTGGTGCCTGTCGTGGCGGTAATCCCAGAACCCGTTGGTGGACACCAGCAGTGAGGGATGCCGTCAAGCTGAAGAAGGAGTCCTATCGGGTTCTTTTGGCTCATAGGACTCCGGAGGCAGTGGACGGGTACCGACGGGCCAAGCGGTGTGCAGCTTTAGCGGTCGCGGAGGCAAAAACTCGGACATGGGAAGAGTTCGGGGAAGCCATGGAAAACGACTTCCGGACGGCTTCGAAGCGATTCTGGACCACCATACGGCGCCTCAGGAAGGGGAAGCAGTGCACTATCAACACCGTGTATGGTGCGGATGGTGTTCTGCTGACTTCGACTGCGGATGTTGTGGATCGGTGGAGGGAATACTTCGAAGACCTCCTCAATCCCACCAACACGTCTTTCTTTGAGGAAGCGGTGCCTGGGGAATCTGTAGTGGACTCTCCTATTTCTGGGGCTGAGGTCGCTGAGGTAGTTAAAAAGCTCCTCGGCGGCAAGGCCCCGGGGGTGGATGAGATCCGCCCGGAGTTCGTTAAGGCTCTGGATGCTGTGGGGCTGTCTTGGTTGACAAGACTCTGCAGCATCGCGTGGACATCGGGGGCGGTACCTCTGGATTGGCAGACCGGGGTGGTGGTCCCTCTCTTTAAGAAGGGGGACCGGAGGGTGTGTTCCAACTATCGTGGGATCACACTCCTCAGCCTTCCCGGTAAGGTTTATTCAGGTGTACTGGAGAGGAGGCTTCGCCGGATAGTCGAACCTCGGATTCAGGAGGAACAGTGTGGTTTTCGTCCTGGTCGTGGAACTGTGGACCAGCTCTATACTCTCGGCAGGGTTCTTGAGGGTGCATGGGAGTTTGCCCAACCAGTCTACATGTGCTTTGTGGACTTGGAGAAGGCATTCGACCGTGTCCCTCGGGAAGTCCTGTGGGGAGTGCTCAGAGAGTATGGGGTATCGGAATGTCTTATTGTGGCAGTCCGCTCCCTGTATGATCAGTGTCAGAGCTTGGTCCGCATTGCTGGCAGTAAGTCGGACACGTTTCCAGTGAAGGTTGGACTCCGCCAAGGCTGTCCTTTGTCACCGATTCTGTTCATAACTTTTATGGACAGAATTTCTAGGCGCAGTCAAGGCGTTGAGGGGTTCCGGTTTGGTGGCCACGGGATTAGGTCTCTGCTTTTTGCAGATGATGTAGTCCTGATGGCTTCATCTGGCCGGGATCTTCAGCTCTCACTGGATCGGTTCGCAGCCGAGTGTGAAGCGACCGGAATGAGAATCAGCACCTCCAAGTCCGAGTCCATGGTTCTCGCCCGGAAAAGGGTGGAGTGCCATCTCCGGGTTGGGGAGGAGACCCTGCCCCAAGTGGAGGAGTTCAAGTACCTAGGAGTCTTGTTCACGAGTGGGGGAAGAGTGGATCGTGAGATCGACAGGCGGATCGGTGCGGCGTCTTCAGTAATGCGGACGTTGTATCGATCCGTTGTGGTGAAGAAGGAGCTGAGCCGGAAGGCAAAGCTCTCAATTTACCGGTCGATCTACGTTCCCATCCTCACCTATGGTCATGAGCTTTGGGTCATGACCGAAAGGATAAGATCACGTGTACAAGCGGCCGAAATGAGTTTCCTCCGCCGGGTGGCGGGGCTCTCCCTTAGAGATAGGGTGAGAAGCTCTGCCATCCGGGAGGAGCTCAACGTAAAGCCGCTGCTCCTCCACATCGAGAGGAGCCAGATGAGGTGGTTCGGGCATCTGGTCAGGATGCCACCCGAACGCCTCCCTAGGGATGTGTTTAGGGCACGTCCAGCTGGTAGGAGGCCACGGGGAAGACCCAGGACACGTTGGAAAGACTATGTCTCCCGGCTGGCCTGGGAACGCCTCGGGATCCCCCGGGAAGAGCTAGACGAAGTGGCTGGAGATAGGGAAGTCTGGGCTTCCCTGCTTAGGCTGCTGCCCCCGCGACCCGACCTCGGATAAGCGGAAGATGATGGATGGATGGATGGATGGATATGTAGCAAAAACTTCAGTAGATGTTTTCAAGTAATGTACAGCAAGTGCATGTGCCTCACAATACGAAGGTCCTGAGTTCAATCTCGGGCTCGGTATCTTTCTGTGTGGAGTTTGCATGTTCCCCCTGTCACTGTGTGGGTTCCTTCTGGGTACTCTGGCTTCCTCCCACCTCCAAAAACATGCACCTAAGGATAGGTTTCCCCTTGGGGATTAATTAAGTATCTCTGATCTGATCTGAGGTTGATTGGCAACACTAAAACAATTGGCCCTAGTGTGTAAATGTGAATGTTGTCTGTCTATCTGTGTTGGCCCTGCGATGAGGTGGCGGCTTGTCCAGGGCGTACCCCGCCTTCTGCCCTAATGCAGCTGAGATAGGCTCCAGCACCCCCCGCTACCCTTAAAGGTACAAGCAGTAGAAAATGGATGGATGGATGGAAAAGTTATAAGAAAGCAGACTTCTACAGTATCTCCTTTGGTCTGCTTCTTCGTCACATCCACCCTCAGCAGCTTTTCCATATTTTCATGGATAGAAAAACAAAGTTTTGTCTTTCGAACTATCTGTCTAATAGCTAACTTTTAGATAATGCTAATGAGTCAGGCCCCAGATGTTTTGATCTGATCTTGCGGGGGTCACTGACATTTGTTACGCCAACAAGCGGTGGAAGGCTTCTAACCTGAATTTTTGCTTGCAACTTAACAATTATCCGAGAGACAAGTTTTATCGCAAAATAAGTGTGAGCTGTGGCCCTACAAGGCAAGATGCCACTGTACTTTTTATGTGCATCCAGCTACGTTCACACTGCAGAGTATGATGCCCAATTCAGATTTTTTGTTAAAATACAATCTTGTATGTAATCATTCACATTTTAAAAATTGTGAAATGTGAACTGACAACTATCAATATGTGAAGGTCTCAGTCCTGGTACATTTGAGGCTATCTCATGGTTTTTGTGCAACTGCCGTTTCTTCATATTCTCAATCAAATTATTTCACGTAGGAGATTAAGAAGGAAGAGGGCAAGATAAAATCAGAAACAGATCACACAGGGCAAAAAAAAAAAATGGACTTGAATGTTAATCGTCATCCATCGTTTCCATTGGCCTGGCAAATTGAACCCTTTTAAACATACACAATACATTTACAAAAGTGGTGTTTGGATGTTCTCATTCATCCAGGTCATTATTTTCTCAGGGCATTCAATCGATTGCAACTGGACAGATCGGCTTGTCTATAAAGACGTTTTGCTCCTTAGACTGAGATCTAGATTTGACCATTCTAAGTGATTGTGGAAGGGTTGTTACATTTTAGCATTTGGAACAGAAAGACAGGGGAAAGGCTTGTTGCAGGGCAAGGGAGAAGATCTACATCTAGATCTGACCAATCTAAGTGATTGTAGAAGGGTTGTTACACTTTACCATTTGGAACAAAAAGACAGGGGAAAGGCTCGTTGCAGGGCGAGGGAGAAGAGAGGGCGGGGGGTGATGAGGACATTGAGTACAAGCTTTTCTTGCCAAGGCTGTGTATTGTAAATGCACGTCAGGCATTTAGAAAGTGCTCGGCTTTTGTGCCTTGATTCATTGTACCAGCTTCGGAGCATGAGAAAAGAGCACATAGAAGGCTTCTTTTGTGACGCACTCGTGACAAGGTCAGACTGATTTTTCACACAATTTCTTTTTTTTACCTTAGCGAGCTAGGGCTCCGGCCATATGTCCTTCTCAAGAACATAATGGTGGATGCACATAACTACAAACTGAGATGGCAAGTCTTTAGCAAGAGTGAATGTTCCGTCAAATTTTGACTATCTGCTAGCTATTCTGAATGTATGAATACATTTGTTATTCCTGGTCCCTGTCAAGATGTTTGTGGGTAACACGGTGGATTAGAGATGTGTGTTGTCTCAATAAGAGCAAGAACATGGGTGATTTGAACTCTGTTTTCTCTGCATTCTCCACCATTCTGCCGAACACCAATTTCCTGCAAATGACTTAATTGGTGACACAGAGATTGGTTTTGATAATTATGTTTTTGTTTATGTGGCATGCCTCTGATTGTCTAATGACTTATTAAGGGTGTACAAATAACAAACATTTATACTTTTAGCAGACATCTTGCCATAAATATGGTGGGATAAAATGATACAGGCACTTACTGGAAATGGATGATTAGAGAGGGAAAAAAAGGGCCAATAAAACACATGCTGTTTTGTATCTCAATAACTGTTGTTGTCAACAGTTGCAGAGGGGTGTGTATAATTGCAACATTTCTTTCAGAGGTCGTTTGTACAATCACATTTACAAACACATTTTTGTCCAAGACAGTAGTGTTGCTCGAAGACATTCCCAGACCATGACCTTCAGGAGAAATGTGAATCACATTATTATAATTATTATCATCATGTTTTGAATCACATTATGAAACTGTGGCTGTGTTTTGGATACTTATTTAAAATTACCGATCTGGTGGTTTCTCCCAGTTCACTTCTATTTGTTGACTGTGCTTTATATGCATTTATTTATTTTATGTATAGAGTTGTTTATATAATAAGCCCATTGTGGCAGTCACTTAGCACTTGGTAGTTGTATTTTTGTAATTTTTATGTGGAAAAACAATTAATCTGGTCCCCCTCTTAGAAAGTATTTGAGTACTGTTTGTACTAGGTTGCCAAAAGGTGTAACTCTGCATGAACATGTCAAACAGGTTGATGCTAAAATAAGGCTTACTCAAATGGAGCCTGTACTCTGCGTGGTAGTGGTTTAGGAAGTATAAAACAGGGGATTTGGGTAATAACTTAAGTCAGAGGCTCAGTGTTTCACCTACATTAATATGTACAATTTGGACCATCACAAATAGCTAAGGCCCTACATATTAGCTCTCGCTCACAAACACATAACCCAGCTGATCGACCAGAGAACAAAAAGACAGCGAGGAGGGATTAGTATTGCCAAATTATCGACTTTATTGCTGTATCATCATCATACCCCTTTAGTAGGGCTGGGTGATAAGGACCAAAACTGATACCGCGGTATTTTTAGTTTGAATGGCAGTACATGGTATATACCGGTATCTTAAAAAACGAGCTACTTGCTTAAGGTTGCCCAACTGTTTTATGGCTAGATAACCAGTGTTAAGAGTGCTCAGATCAATTGTGTTGTAAGTAGTAACGTTGTTTATTCTTATCAAGTACTTAGTTAGCCGTTAATAAGTCAAAGCAATTTTTGTTCGTTTTGTTCATTAATGTTAGGTATATATCCTCACACTTGTGTACGAGGATAGATAGAGCTTCTATTTGCTCCCTCAGGTGAAAGCCACTGGCTGTTAAGTTTAAAACGACTTTTCAGCCACCCAGCCGCTATACTACAGTAGGTTAGCCCGCGCAGGCTATGGAGAGAGGCTCTTTTAAACCAAGTTTTAGCTAAACACAGCACGCAGTAGAAAGGTGCTACTGTGAGCTTCTGTGCAAAGTCGCTAACAAAAGTTACCAACATACGCTGATGAGATTAGTGATAAAGTCGCTACAAGGAGAGATATAGGTGCTCAAGCAAATTGGTGTATGTTTAAATAAAGCTAGGGCTTCACGGTGGCAGAAGGGTTAGTGCGTCTGCCTCACAATACGAAGGTCCTGAGTAGTCAGTGAATGTTGTCTGTCTATCTTTGTTGGCCCTGCGATGAGCTGAAGACTTGTCCGGGGTGTACCCTGCCTTCCGCCCGATTGTAGCTGAGTTAGGCACCCGCTTCCCCAAAGGGAATAAGCGGTAGAAAATGGATGGATGGATGGATGGATGTAGTTAAGAAGTCGGCACTGCACGACATATTTGTCTTTTGATGTGCAGCGCACCATGCACTGTGTCATAGTGCATCAGATACGCAAAGGGCGGGGGTGAGCAGAGAAGAGCAAACAGTCGTAACAAAGGCACATCAAAAGATACCGACCGGTATGGCGGTTTTGTCTCAAATACATACTGCTTTCTAAAATATACCCGCATTAACTATAAAACCGCTATACCGCCCATCCCTACCCTTTTGGGACTCTTTTTTTTTTTTTTTATTACAAGCATTGAGTGACAAGTCTTGTGAAAATACTTCTGAAAAGTAGGTAAAACAGTTCATTTGTTGCTTGAAACACATTTGTTTTGCTTTTCATGTTTCTCCTCACTTTTTTATATGCATCATGATGTTTGTGTCGGTGTTCAGTTTTTCCGTATTGGCCCTCTGAACAGGGGTCGTCACTCAGCATAAAAGGAATTACTCGCTGTGCACTTTTTGCTTGTTTTATTTGGTACTATTGCAGCAACAGTTGCAGTAGCAGTAGCAACAGTATCAGCAGTAGCAGTAGCAGCAGCAGCAGGTAATAACCTAAAAGTAAACATCCATCCATCCATCTTCTTCCGCTTATCCGAGGTCGGGTCGCGGGGGCAACAGCCTAAGCAGGGAAACCCAGACTTCCCTCTCCCCAGCCACTTCGTCTAACTCTTCCCGGGGGATCCTGAGGCGTTCCCAGGCCAGCCTGGAGATATAGTCTTCCCAACGTGTCCTGGGTCTTCCCCGTGGCCTCCTACCGGTTGGACGTGCCCTAAACACCTCCCTAGGGAGGCGTTCGGGTGGCATCCTGACCAGATGCCCGAACCACCTCATCTGGCTCCTCTCAATGTGAAGGAGCAGCAGCTTTACTTTGAGTTCCTCCCGGATGGCAGAGCTTCTCACCCTATCTCTAAGGGAGAGCCCCACCACACGGCGGAGGAAACTCATTTCGGCCGCTTGTACCCGTGATCTTATCCTTTCAAAGGTCATGACCCAAAGCTCATGACCATAGGTGAGGATGGGAACGTAGATCGACCGGTAAATTGAGAGCTTTGCCTTTCGGCTCAGCTCCTTCTTCACCACAACGGATCGGTACAACGTCCGCATTACTTAAGACGCTGCACCGATCCGCCTGTCAATCTCACGATCCACTCTTCCCTCACTCGTGAACAAGACTCCTAGGTACTTGAACTCCTCCACTTGGGGCAGGGTCTCCTCCCCAACCCGGAGATGGCATTCCACCCTTTTCCGGGTGAGAACCATGGACTCGGACTTGGAGGTGCTGATTCTCATTCCGGTCGCTTCACACTGTGAACCGATCCAGTGAGAGCTGAAGATCCCGGTCAGATGAAGCCATCAGGACCACATCCTCTGCAAAATGCAGAGACCTAATCCTGCGGTCACCAAACCGGAACCTCTCCACGCCTTGACTGCGCCTAGAAATTCTGTCCATAAAAGTTATGATCAGAATCGGTGACAAAGGACAGCCTTGGCGGAGTCCAACCGTCACTGGATATGTGTTCGACTTACTGCCGGCAATGCGGACCAAGCTCTGGCACTGATCGTACAAGGAGCGGACCGCCACAATAAGACAGTCCGATACCCCATACTCCCCGAGCACTCCCCACAGGACTTCCCGAGAGACACGGTCAAATGCCTTTTCCAAGTCCACAAAGCACATGTAGACTGGTTTGGCAAACTCCCATGCACCCTCAGGAACCCTGCTGAGAGTATAGAGCTGGTCTAAAAGTAAACATGAACACAACAAAACAATGTATCTATCTAATGTATCATCATAATGTAAATAATAGACATGAATTAATCAACTGAACCATATTGTTGTCAACCATGAAATGACATATTATCAATCACTGTGATTTTATCCTAACTTATTAATTTTAGCATTACATTTTATTATCATCATTAATTTATGTCAGATAATGTTTTAAATGTGATCAGAATTATTTATAATGTTGCCATGATTCATGGACAAGCATACTAAAAAAAAACATAAAACACAGGCGCTCTGTTTGAGCCACGCATTACACATATAAGCAGCACTACATTAAAGAACTACAAATCCCATCAGCCAAACCAAGAAGTAAAGTGCAGGTATTTTCAAACTCAAGCCAAGAATAAACCTACGATCACTCAAATTCAGCCGGGGACACACAACGTGACAACACTCTAATACAACAGATTTCAATCCGCACATTACTGTGGTTGTACCCTTTAACTTAATAATTTTGCCGATGTCGTTCAAAAGCTAAAACAGTGCGTGTTTGCTCTGGCTGTCAAACAGCCAGCCAGCCGCACAACAAGCGCCGCGGACTTAGCGAACACACAACAAACAAAAAAGAAAGGATGCGAGCAAGCATGGAATTTAAACAATAGTTCAGCTTATCTAACCAAGAAAAGCGGACATAAAATGATCTTACCAGTGGGGTATGCCGGTGACAAAGCACGTTGTTTTTTACCAAACGAACAATGACGCCATTTTTAAAAGCTACCCAAGTAGTCACCTGATAGTGGTAGCCCCGCCCATCTTAAAATTCCCAAGCAAGCCCGCCTTAAATACATATGCACATAACAAATACACATCGTAAATCCAACAGTAGGACAGCCCAACAACACCAATAGATGCAGTCCTGTGGAAAACACTGCAGCTCTAGCTTTCCAACACTATACGTAAAACATATTTATTTACTAATTGTTGCTAGTTCTTGCTTAGTTTGTCTTATGGTTGACTTGATACAGCATAGAATGAAGCAGGTAGGAGCTACAGTATATGAACATTACCTGTAAATTTACTTGCAATGATACTTTGACTTTACCTTTCAGGGTTCGAAACGTCTTCTGAGATCCAACGAGTATGTGCTCCCTCCCAGCGGACTGATGGAGACAGATCTAGAACTCACATTTTCACTACAGGCAAGCACTTTATCACTGTGCTGTGAATTCTCACACTGACATGGCAGTAACTTGACAGTTATGATTCGAGTGAAGCTTGTAGGCACTCTGGTACCATGGTTTGGAACATTGTGTTAAGGCCATGTACGTTAACAGTGTAGATCTATATTGAGTATGTAATAATAGGTCCAAGAAAATGATCTAAGCTCACCTAAACAGCAAGCTGAAAGTGTCTGTCTATCCATAATTACCTTTCCAATCTGGATTGGGAGGAAAAAAAGTATATTTTAATTTCATCTACCTGGGTGGTCCTTTCTATTGGCATTGTTAGTTCATCATCTAATAACAGTATTTAAGAATCATTCGGGCACCAAATTAAGCCTCTGAAATTGTCAAATAAGTTCTCTCATGCACGGGCCTAAGGTTCACATGCTGGTGTAATTAAGTTTCTGCTTAGCAGTCATAGAAAGTACATAGAAATAGTACATAGAAAGCTATAAAAATGCCACAGAGAAGTGACATTTTTAAGGAACAACCTGGATAAATTAACTGCAGATGCATCTTTTCTGAGGAAGGACAACACGTATGTTATTCACATGTTATGGCGTACATATATGAACATTCATGGAAGATATATATGATTCAGGAAAAATATTTTTTACCTCATTGGTAGAATTCCAAAAACCCAAAGTATCCAGGTGAAGCAATTGGTCCCAAATTCATAAATATTGTTAAACTTCTTTTAAAAATAAGATGATTTACGTCATTTTAGATTGTTTTTATTTTACTTTATTCAAAATGGGACAACACATATTAATGAACATTTTACATGTACATATGTAAGATTATAACCATCCAAAAGCTAATTTCCATCTCCAGTACACTGGCAATTTGATTTTGAAATTATGACAAACACATTTAAAAACTTAGTACACACACATATATATCATACAATATTAAAATGTAAAACTCCAAGATTTGAGTGCCACTTTCTGCCACAATAGTGCATTGTACTTTACATGAATATATAAAACAATTGATAAAATATTTCTTTATAGTATACAATTTCACACTTAAGTTTTATTCAGTAGCCTATAAGCTTTGATTACAATTTTGGCTCCCAAGCAGTATTTTTTTCCTCTGGCCTTATTGCTTGTATTGCTAGAGTTTCCATATCTTTGCCGGTATTGTGTTCCAAGTTTGGCATGCTCGATAGGAAAATAAGAGTTGCCCCGACATGCTTTTTGTAAACGGCACAAAGCAGTGCCCTCTGGAGCAGACCTAGTTGTCCTTTTGACCTTCCTCTTTACAACATGTTCTCAGGTGATGCCATGTCGTTAAGAATTTTATATACAAGACTTTATTAAGTTTACCCAATTGAGTTGGTTGTATTTCTCAAGTATTCTGCAAAGATGATACATGACTGGCCTTTTATCTCTCACACCTACTGTTTTTTTTTTAATCATAAAAAACTTCCAACAATTTACGTGTGGATTTATTCATTAGTGTCCAGCTTGTGATGCAGTAATTTAAATATGTCATAATTGTTCACTTAAAGTTAAATTCAGCCAACCAGAAAGCTTCTTAATTTTGATTTTAAGACTGATAAAAATTATTTTTATTTTTGATTATTATTACTATTGTTTTGCAGTATCCCCATTTTCTGAAGAGAGATGCCAACAGACTACAAATAATGCTTCAAAGGAGGAAACGCTACAAGAATCGAACCATCCTGGGCTACAAGACATTGGCTGTGGGGGTTATCAACATGGCTGAGGTACTGTACGTTACTTTGGTATTTTTCAAGAGACAAATCCCTGAACTCACTTTTCTGACAGTGATTGACAAGAATTCATAGCAATGTACTATGGTTTTCTTGCCAAGGAGAAGCCCTGCTGTGTTTTAGATGAATCATACTCCTCAAACACTCCTGTATGAGATTATGGTCCATCTGGAGCTGGCTTTAAATATTTGTTTTTCCTGAAAAAGCTGCTTTGAACCAAGTTATGTATAAATGATGGACCAAGAGCTGGTGTAATGCCCAGTGTGGATGTTTGTTTAATGGAAAAGGGGATCTGTTTAAGTTGCTTTTGTTCTCAATCCAAGTTATTTGGGGTTAAGAATATTGCCAGCGTGGACTAACGTTCCATTACTTATTATATAGACAGAGCGCAAAGTGGAGTCTCAGCTCGTTTTGCAGTTTTCGACAGGTAACTCTTCTTCCCTTTTTGCTTAGTAATGCCTCATTTACCTTTCTTGAGTAAAATAGTGAGTTTTAAAAATGGACTTACGGTAGTAGTTTTTACAATACTGTGGTAATTTAGTTTTAGTTTTTGTTAGTAAACCCTTATAAACGGTCAGATGAAAACAATATATTTCCACCATATTAAAAAGTAAGTCCAATTAATCTATTTCAGACACTACAAATATTAACACAAAACACATTTTATAGAGAATAATCAAAGTTTTTCGTAAAAATGGACAAATAAACTTTCAACATTGTTTTACACTTAATAAATACTCCTGTTGGCGTAAACAGCGATGAGTGGAGATGAGTAAGGGTGTGCAGAGCCACACAGAGGGCACTTTCATACTTTGCTACAACTCCTTTCTTGAATTTAATAGTGTTTTTTATCCTCTTTACCAAAGTGCTGGTACTTGCAACTTTCTTCATGGGATTCACCAATGCATGGCTTTCTTTGTTGGGCACTGTATGCAGTGTATGTCTGCACAATAATAGACAGCATACAAAAACCAGCCACATTAAAAAATGTTCGTTTTTCATTCGAAAAGTGGGCCTTACAACAACAGACCGGCCACATTCTGTGTGTATGTGTGGTGAGAGAGAGAGAAATTGCCCTTAAAGCAACCCTTAAATGTAGGCTGGCATTGGTGCATTTCTAAATACAGCATCTCATTCGTAGCTTGAGGATAGGAATTAACACTAACATCTTTAAACAAGACTAATGCATTTTCACAGTTTAAAATGTCACTGTTGCAGTACATCCTAAAGGCTTGTATGACTCAAACTAAATTGCTCATTATTACGGTACATCCTTTTTATACTTTTTGTTATGTTAACATCATTTTAGGTCTTCTGTGCTCATGTTGAGTTTGAGCGCAAACGTCGTAATGGACTTTACACTTGAGCATTCAAGAAAATGATTCCCAAATCATGACATATAGGTCATTTGCGTTCTGTCGCTATCTTTTACTGGCACACTGCGTATTCTTAACTACTGTACAAAATGGCTGCAATTAACGACTATTTTGATAGTCAACTAGTCAACAATCTTAACGATAAGTCGACTGATGGATACTTACTACTTTGACCGCTAAGCCAACAACCCCCCCCCCCTTGTTACTTTTGTGATGCCCCGTACGCATTAGTTAAAGACGGCAAAAGATAAGAAATTACTTGCTTTATTTTCAGACAAAATGAGCATATCTTTCATTCCCCATGCTAAAAAACTGTCTCAGCGGTCACTTAAGAGGGGGCTTCACTACTTTACCCAAGGCAACACATTCATGAAATTTGTATTTCGAAAGGTGGAAAATGTTGTGTGTGTGGTTGCCAAGCCAGAAAAATCAGCAACCACATAGGCTACACATTCAAAAATCTCAGGAAAAACTGAATATTGCTCATTTTTACTAATCATAATCACCCTGATAAATAAAAACACATTCTTGGAGAGAAGTTACAGTTACAAAAAGTGTTACAGTCCAGCACGAGTTACATATTTCTCATTTATTAAAAAACATTACATTTCTTCAGCAGACATGCAGCTTTGCTCATATGCCTACATGTTGTCTGCGATCAAAACTACTTAATTAAAGTAAAACGTGTAATCCTTTGCTGGAACATACATCTATTCAGTGGCTCTAATTTAGGTGGCTTTTAAATTCATCTTGAGATATTTTTATTTTTATTCCAGCAATAAAGATGACTACTTTATTCATCAGTGGCGGGATGTGCGTTTCCCACCTAGGCTTTCAGTGATATCTGACTTCAATGATTACCTCTCAAAATACCATAATTTATGTCACCACATGACCATTGCTAGAGAAATACTATAGAGAAACACATTTACTCACTCCTGCGCATTGAATCACATAAACAGTGCACAAAATGGGTTATTTTCTGGCACATTTAAAAATCAATTAAAATGCATCAGCAATTACAACATATCTTATGTGGCACTGTCAACATTAAAATTGCAAAAAACATATAAAAAGTAGAGAAAAACACATTTTTGAACTCCCTATTCCAGGGGTAGGGAACCTATGGCTCTAGAGCCAAATGTGGCTCTTTTGATGACTGCATCTGGCTCTCTGATAAATCTGAGCTGACGTTGCTTAACACGATAAGTAATGAATAATTCCACTTGTAATCACAGTGTTAAAAATAATGTTCAAAATATAAAACATTCTCATGCATTTTTAATCCATCCATCTGTTTTCTACCGCACCTGTTCAAGAAGTTGAGTTAATGGTAAGAAGTTATTTATCTATTATTGGTTAGTGTGGGGCTTGCCCTCCTGGGGGTTCTTCAGACCCCCAAGCACTGACATGAGAGCCTGTTTCAGGGTTACAATATTGTTTTATTTTTCAATAAGTCTCTCAGTTGCTTTCCAGCAATAGTTTTTCCAGCCCCAACCCAGTCTCTCCTCCTGGCTGATGCTTATAACAGAGCGACAGGTGATTAGATAACAAGGCCCAGGTGGGCCATCTACGCACCTGTCGCTGCAGGCCCGCAGGCCACGCCCCCTCCACAGTTAGCTTCAGAATAACAATGCTATTACAAAGAATAAGAGACCTATTATACTCTAGAAATGTTGGTGTTACTTAAAAATGCACGTGTTTAGTTGTGTTCAGTGTTAAAAAAAATATTATATGGCTCTTACGGAAATATATTTCAAAATATTTGGCTTTTTGGCTCTCTCAGCCAAAAAGGTTCCCGACCTCTGCCCTATTCGATGCCGTATAAGCCAGTGGACCCTATCGTCGTCGGCTGATTCGAGAAGAAATGGCGAGCATTCCCCCATTTAATCGCCAGAACAGCTAAATGGTTAGCATTTCCCCATTTAATCGCCAGACAGCTCGACTAGCCTCTGGGGTTGGCCGACAGCGTCTCACAAAATGTAGTTTCTTTTTATATATCCATCTTGAATATTCATGCGAATATATTGGAGCGTTTGATGGGTTAATACTAGTCATTAGTTGAAAATGTCAAGATACGATTTCTCTCTGTTGTTTGGTGTGGGTTCACTGTGTGGCGCATATTTGTAACAGTGTTGAAAGTTTTTTTACGGCCACCCTCAATGTGATGTGTATGGCTGTCGAAGAAGTACGTCTTGCAGCCTCTTATGTTGTTCTGCACAAGTCTTACACAACAGGATACAGAGCCGGCACATTGGTTGTGTGATATAAAAGCGTGTGCGATGACATGTAGTGGAGGAGTAGTCTTCTTTTGGGGGTGCGTGGTCCCCTGGAGGTACTTGAAGGTATGCCAAGGGACAAGTGAGATTTATTAAAAACATTCTAAAAAACAGCAGCAAATCGTAAATCCTTTATACATGTTTATTGAATAATACTTCAATGAAGTATGAATGTAAGTTCATAAACTGTGGAAAAATAATACAACAATCTAACATTCAGTGTTGACAGCTAGACTTTTTGTGGACATGTTCGATAAATATTGATGTTAAAGATTTCTTTTTTTGTGAAGAAATGTTTAGAATTACTGTAAGTTCATGGATCCAAATGGATCTCTATTACAATCCCCAAGGAGGGCACTTTAAGTTGATGATTACTTCTATGTGTAGAAATCTTTATTTATAATTGAATCACTTGTTTATTTTTCAACAAGTTTTTTTATGTATTTTTATATCTTTTTTTCCAAATAGTTCAAGAAAGACCACTACAAATGAGTAATATTTTTCACTGTTATACAATTTAATAAATCAGAAACTGATGACATAGTGCTGTATTTTACTTCTTTATCTTTTTTTTTCAACCAAAAATGCTTTGCTCTGATTAGGGGGTACTTGAATTAAGAAACATTTTCACGGGGGGTACATCACTGAAAAAAGGTTGAGAACCACTGTTGTAGAGCAGTGGTGCCCAACCACCGGGCGGTGGCCCGATTGGTACCGGGCCGCAGAATAATTTTTTATTCATTTTTATTTAAAAAAAAATATATATATGTATATATATATATATATATATATATTTTTTTTTTTTTATTAAATCAACATAAAAAACACAATATACACTTACAATTAGTGCCCCAACCACAAAAACCTCCCTTTTTCATGACAAAAACATCCCTTTCTCATGACAAAGAAAAAAAAAGGATGATAGAGGTGATAGAGGGCGCTAGTGATCTCAGAGATCATTCTTGCGACTACTCGGCTGCAGAAGAAGTGACAACAAGCAGCAACAGTTAGCAGCGATCGTTTATTTTTTCCTCTCGCCTGGCCTTTTTACATGGAGAATTACATATCTAAAATAAAACAGTTTTCTAAACTGGACTTTCAATCGAAGCAGGAGGTAATAATTAAAGGAAGATCTCCATCGAGACAGAGAGACTTTTAAAACTGAAGAAAGATAAGGAAGACTTTTATAAACAAGTTATCGATGCTTTTGTTCAAAAGGAGCAGCGCATGAACTTCATTTATAAGTAAAGGTAAGACCATAATAAAGTTTTTTTTATTACATGTGGTTTTTTGTGTGCTACAGTTTGTATGTGTTCCACAGTCTAGCCGATGCGTACAGTGAAGCATTAAGGCGCGCCTCTGCGTACGTCAACTCCGCCCAACCTCGTATCCAGGTTGTGTAGCATGCACTGGGAGTTGCATGGTCTAAAGGGGCAGGGTGTAACTCGGGTGGGAAATAAGCCCTATTTCCTCTCATGGCATCCCCTCATATTACCTGCACCGTTTCCGCGTTTAATCTCGCGAGTTTACCACACGCGCTCACGTGACCCGCTGCAGCCTATCGCGCTCTATATAATCCAGCGTTTCAAGATGGCTGCCAGGTGCGGTGGCTAGGCCTGGGGACATCTGAAGCCGGTATGTGTTAAAGATGTTGTTTGCGTGCATATCGTAAAAACAACCGTCTAACATTTTACAGCTAACTGTAAACTTTTAGGTGCCGACCATCAAGGCCGAGTTGCGACGAAAAAGTGGGTTGATGTTGAGATATTAAGTAGAGTTGGTAAGTAAATTTGTTTGCTAATAGTAGCTACTAACCGTACCCATGTATTTTCTATGGGCGGTTAACATCGGGTTTTAAATCCCGTTTCCTCCAATGTTTCTGATCCGATTGAATTTATATTTATTTCGAGTCTTTACTTTGGGTTCTTAAATATGGTGATTGATTATTGTGGCGTTTTAAAGCCATTTGCATTTTTTATGCTACAGTAAAGACAATGAATGAATACTGTCGCTGATGCGCGGTTACACCTGTCATAGTGACAACACTGTGTACTGTCGTGTTTGTTATTTTGTAATTATGTGTGATTGTTTAATATTGCTCCTCTCTGAGCTGCAACCTTATCGTGGTAGAGGAGTTTGCGTGTCCCAATGATCCTAGGAGCTATGTTGTCCGGGGGCATAAAGCCCCCTGGTAGGGTCTCCCAAGGCAAACAGGTTCTAGGTGAGGGATCAGACAAAGAGCAGCTCGAAGACCTTTATGAAGATGAAAAACCATGGACCCAGATTTCCCTCGCCCGGACGCGGGTCACCGGGGCCCCCCTCTGGAGCCAGGCCCGGAGGTGGGGCACGATGGCGAGCGCCTGGTGGCCGGGCCTGTTCCCATGGGGCCCAGCCGGGCACAGCCCGAAGAGGCAACGTGGGTCACCCCTCCAATGGGCTCACCACCCATAGCAGGGGCCATAGAGGTCGGGTGCATTGTGAGCTGGGCGACAGCCGAAGGCAGGGCACTTGGCGGTCCGATCCTCGGCTACAGAAGCTAGCTCTTGGGACGGGGAACGTCACGTCACTGGGGAGGAAAGAGCCTGAGCTAGTGCGCGAGGTCGAGAAATTCCGGCTGGATATAGTCGGACTCACTTTGACGCACAGCAAGGGCTCTGGAACCACTTCTCTCGAGAGGGATTGGACCCTCTTCCACTCTGGCGTTGCCGGCAGTGAGAGGCGACGGGCTGGGGTGGCAATTCTTGTTTCCCCCCGGCTCAAAGCCTGTACGTTGGAGTTCAACCCGGTGGACGAAAGGGTAGCCTCCCTCCGCCTTCGGGTGGGGGGACGGGTCCTGACTGTTGTTTGTGCTTATGCACCAAACAGCAGTTCAGAGTACCCACCCTTTTTGGGAACACTCGAGGGAGTACTGGAAAGTGCTCCCCCAGGTGATTCCCTTGTCCTACTGGGAGACTTCAACGCTCACGTTGGCAACGACAGTGAAACCTGGAGAGGCGTGATTGGGAAGAATGGCCGCCCGGATCTGAACCCGAGTGGTGTTTTGTTATTGGACTTTTGTGCTCGTCACAGTTTGTCGATAACAAACACCATGTTCAAACATAAGGGTGTCCATATGTGCACTTGGCACCAGGACACCCTAGGCCGCAGTTCCATGATCGACTTTGTAGTTGTGTCATCGGATTTGCGGCCTCATGTTTTGGACACTCGGGTGAAGAGAGGGGCGGAGCTTTCTACCAATCACCACCTAGTGGTGAGTTGGCTGCGATGGTGGGGGAGGATGCCGGACAGACCTGGGAGGCCCAAACGCATTGTGAGGGTCTGCTGGGAACGTCTGGCAGAGTCTCCTGTCAGAGAAAGTTTCAATTCCCACCTCCGGAAGAACTTTGAACATGTCACGAGGGAGGTGCTGGACATTGAGTCCGAGTGGACCATGTTCCGCACCTCTATTGTTGAGGCGGCAGATCGGAGCTGTGGCCGCAAGGTAGTTGGTGCCTGTCGGGGCGGCAATCCTAAAACCCCCTTGGTGGACACCAGCGGTGAGGGATGCCGTAAAGCTGAAGAAGGAGTCCTATCGGGTCCTTTTGGCTCATAGGACTCCGGAGGCAGTGGACAGGTACCGACAGGCCAAGCGGTGTGCAGCTTCAGCGGTCGCGGAGGCAAAAACTCGGACATGGGAAGAGTTCGGGGAAGCCATGGAAAACGACTTCCGGACGGCTTCGAAGCGATTCTGGACCACCGTCCGCCGCCTCAGGAAGGGGAAGCAGTGCACTATCAACACCGTGTATGGTGCGGATGGTGTTCTGCTGACCTCGACTGCGGATGTTGTGGATAGGTGGAAGGATTACTTCGAAGACCTCCTCAATCCCACCAACACGTCTTCCTATGAGGAAGCAGTGCCTGGGGAATCTGTGGTGGACTCTCCTATTTCTGGGGCTGAGGTCGCTGAGGTAGTTAAAAAGCTCCTCGGTGGCAAGGCCCCAGGGGTGGACGAGATCCGCCCGGAGTTCCTTAAGGCTCTGGATGCTGTGGGGCTGTCTTGGTTGACAAGACTTTGCAGCATCGCGTGGACATCGGGGGCGGTACCTCTGGATTGGCAGACCGGGGTGGTGGTTCCTCTCTTTAAGAAGGGGGACCGGAGGGTGTGTTCCAACTATCGTGGGATCACACTCCTCAGCCTTCCGGGTAAGGTTTATTCAGGTGTACTGGAGAGGAGGCTACGTCGGATAGTCGAACCTCGGAACCAGGAGGAACAATGTGGTTTTCGTCCTGGTCGTGGAACTGTGGACCAGCTCTATACTCTCGGCAGGGTTCTTGAAGGTGCATGGGAGTTTGCCCCACCAGTCTACATGTGCTTTGTGGACTTGGAGAAGGCATTCGACCGTGTCCCTCGGGAAGTCCTGTGGGGAGTGCTCAGAGAGTATGGGGTATCGGACTTTCTTATTGTGGCGGTCCGTTCCCTGTACGATCAGTGCCAGAACTTGGTTCGCATTGCCGGCAGTAAGTCGAACACATTTCCAGTGAGGGTTGGACTCCGCCAAGGCTGTCCTTTGTCACCGATTCTGTTCATAACTTTTATGGACAGAATTTCTAGGCGCAGTCAAGGCGTTGAGGGGTTCCGGTTTGGTAACGGCAGGATTAGGTCTCTGCTTTTTGCAGATGATGTGGTCCTGATGGCTTCATCTGACCGGGATCTTCAGCTCTCGCTGGATCGGTTCGCAGCCGAGTGTGAAGCGACCGGAATGAGAATCAGCACCTCCAAGTCCGAGTCCATGGTTCTCGCCCGGAAAAGGGTGGAGTGCCATCTCCGGGTTGGGGAGGAGACCCTGCCCCAAGTGGAGGAGTTCAAGTACCTAGGAGTCTTGTTCACGAGTGAGAGAAGAGTGGATCGTGAGATCGACAGGCGGATCGGTGCGGCGTCTTCAGTAATGCGGACGTTGTACCGATCCGTTGTGGTGAAGAAGGAGCTGAGCCGGAAGGCAAAGCTCTCAATTTACCGGTCGATCTACGTTCCCATCCTCACCTATGGTCATGAACTTTGGTCATGACCGAAAGGATAAGATCACAGGTACAAGCGGCCGAAATGAGTTTCCTCCGCCGTGTGGCGGGGCTCTCCCTTAGAGATAGGGTGAGAAGCTCTGCCATCCGGGAGGAACTCAAAGTAAAGCCGCTGCTCCTCCACATCGAGAGGAGCCAGATGAGGTGGTTCGGGCATCTGGTCAGGATGCCGCCCGAACGCCTCCCTAGGGAGGTGTTTAGGGCACGTCCAACCGGTAGGAGGCCACGGGGAAGACCCAGGACACGTTGGGAAGACTATGTCTCCCGGCTGGCCTGGGAACGCCTCGGGATCCCCCGGGAAGAGCTAGACGAAGTGGCTGGGGAGAGGGAAGTCTGGGTTTCCCTGCTTAGGCTGTCGCCCCCGCGACCCGACCTCGGATAAGCGGAAGATGATGGATGGATGGATGGATGTTTAATATTGTTAATGTTAGCAGTATTAACGCTAATAATGATAATAAGTGTAATTTATTCATTGAAGTTCGAACAATAGATGACTTAATGTTCATATTTATGTCCGCACATTGATTGAACTCCGGGTCCTGTGTTTACGTAGGCCAGGTCCCTAAGTCTTGGATGGGGAGCTGTAGATAGGCCTCGAGCCGAGCCCAAGGATCTCCACCTCCTCAACCCCTGAACTCCACCTGCTCTGGTCGGGCCGGTAGGCGGCTTACAGCCGAACCCCTTGCCTCGCACCTCATTGCTCTGCAGCCTTTTGCACTACCTCATACACAACCTGCCCATAAACTGAACTTTCACTACAAACTGCCATATCCACAACCCCAACCCGTGTGGCTGTATGAACTGCGAATGCACAAATGGACTGCGATCAGTCTCATATGGCTCCTATAAACCTGAAGAACATTTGATATTACTTTTTATGAATTACCTGAGCTAAACCAACATTGTTTGTTGCGATTCCTTTCTGTTTTTTTATTTTGTTTTGAATGGCCATTCCTATTAATGTCTGTCCACTAGTTGTTGCACTGTACCTGTTTAAATAACACCAGTATCATTTAAAGTATTTAATTGTGTCTGTTCTACTCTCTCCGAGTCGTAATCTAGACTTCTGATTAGGCCAAATATTGAGAACTTCTATTATACTAGCTAAAGTACCTGCTACATTAAGTTAAAGTATACAAGTACAACCCAAAGTACCAATGATTGTCACACACACACTAGGTGTGGTGAAATTTGTCCTCTGCAATTGACCCACCGCCTTGTTCACCCCCTGGAAGGTGAGGGGAGCAGTGAGCAGCAGCGGCCGGGAATCATTTTTGGTGATTTAACCCCCAATTCCAACCCTTGATGCTGAGTGCCAAGCAGGGAAGAATGCTGGTATGAGCTTTTAAATGTAACCCGTTAACTTTGATTGATTGATACTTTTATTAGTAGATTGCACAGTTCAGTACATATTCCGTACAATTGACCACTAAATGGTAACACCCGAATAAGTTTTTCAACTTGTTTAAGATCTAATCTAATCAATTCAACTGCTGCCAATCAAATGGTGAATAAGATACTCTATAGCAGTGGTTCTCAACCTTTTTTCAGTGATGTACCCCCTGTGAACATTTTTTTAATTCAAGTGCCCCCTAATCAGAGCAAAGCATTTTTGGTTGAAAAAAAGAGATAACGAAGTATAATACAGCACTAAGTCATCAGTTTCTGATTTACTAAATTGTATAACAATGCAAAATATTGCTCATTTGTAGTGGTATTTCTTGAACTATTTGGAAAATGACATAAAAATAACTAAAAACTTTAAAAAAAATAAACAAGTGATTCATCCATCCATTTTGTACCGCTTATTACCTTTGGGGTCGCGGGGTGCACTGGTAAATAAAGATTTCTACACATAGAAATAATCATCAACTTAAAGTGCCCTCTTTGGAGATTGTAATAGAGCTCCATCTGGATTCATGAACTTAATTCTAAACATTTCTTCACAAAAAAATTAATCTTTAACATCAATATTTATGGAACATGTCCACAAAAAATCTAGCTCTCAACACTGAATATTGCATTTTTGTATTTTTTTTTCACAGTTTATGAACTTACATTTATATTTTGTTGAAGTATTATTGGAAAAATATATTTATAAAGGATTTTTGATTTGTTGCTATTTTTAGAATATTTTATAAAAATCTCATGTATCTCACCTTGGCATACCTTCAAGTAACCCCAGGGGTATGCTTACCCCCATTTGAGAACCACAGCTCAATAGGGTTCATATGTTTGTAAATCTGACTGTGATGAAGTCAGTGCCTCACCAGCCATGACCCTCACCGCACGTCACTGGTCAACAGCCATACATGTCACACTAAGGGTGGCCGTATGAACAACACAAACACTGTTTTAAATATGTGCCACATAGTGAAACCACCCTAAACAACAATGACAAACACATTTCAGGAGAATATATGCACCGCAACACAACATAAACACAACATAGCAAATTCCCAGAATTCCCTGCTGCACCAACTCTTCCGGGATGCTACAATATCTGCCACCTACTCAACGTTTTGTTTTATGTCTCTGCTATCATGGTCTGGCTATGGCTAACACTTCCCGCTTCCTGCTAAATTGAAACTTGTGAATGGATACTCACTTTGGAACTACAAATGAGTATACAATCACAGTCTTGTTAGCATCAGGCTACTTAAATAGGCTACTGTCAACTTCTGATCTGATTGGCTATTAACTGTCTCTCAACTGTGTTCTCAAATTCATCCGCTAACGGTCACGATGAGTATCCAGTCACAGGACGCGTAAATGTCACGTTCAACGTGAGGCCAGCTAGAAGGCCTTACTGACAACAACTTGTGTTCTGATTGGCTATCGCCTACACTGTATGTCCCCGTTCGCTTACAGTGCACAGACGCCTGCATTTTTGATTCTGAAGGCCTTGGGGAGATTTCGTACAGCATGGCAATAGAAGCTAGCTGAATTCTGATTGGATACAAACTAAAAACAACAGCACTGGAAGGAGCATAATATGACTTGAAGAGAATATGAAAAAGTTTAGATATTTAGAGAAAGTAAATTTAAAAAATGTCTTATCTTTAATTATGATCATGATTTGTGGTTATGTTGGGCCAGCAGAGAAGGCCTTGCTGGCCCTGACTGCACACCACTGTCATTCACAAATATTTATACTTTATCTGTGCTGCTCATTAGGCTTTTACACAAGGGCTGAGAGGAACAAAATATAAATTTGTATGTAAAAAAGACAGTCAAAACAGCAGATGATGTGTTTTGAAAGCTATATAGACAAAGTTTAGCTTGTGGACTTGAGCCAAAATGGTAGTTAAATCTATTTTTCACACAACTATGTTTCTCTTTTTTTATTTAACTATAGGTAACTTAGGGCTGGGCGTTACATCAAATATACTCATGATATCGTGGGTTTGTCTCTGTGCGATGTAGAAAATGACTATTTTGTGAGGATTCCGGTAATACGTTCTCACGCAGTTGCTTTTTAGCTGCGGGCATTACACTACAGACTTTTGTCACTCTTTCTTGTCTCTCCTTCTCACAGAGAGATAAAACAAGTGCACTTTCTTACATCCATCCATCCATCCATCCATTTTCTACTGCTTATTCCCTCTGGGCTTCGCGAGGGCGCTGGTGCGTGTCTCAGCTACAAACGAGCAGAAGGCGCCGTACACCCTGGACAAGTAGTCAGCTCATCGCAGGGCCAACACAGATAGACTTATTACATTAATATATGCTCATTTTAAACTTTCATGCAGAGAGGGAAATCACAACTAAGTCAATTTACCAAAACTGTATTTATTAAACAGTTATTAAGCAGTGGCACAAACATTCATGTAATTTCAAAACAGAAAGTGCAAGATTGTCAGAGAGATTTTAAAACAAGCTATGAGTGCACTTTTGTGCATAATGTCACTAAGATGACAGATCAAAACAAAACTAAATTAAAATGCACTTTTTGCACAGACAATACTACAATATTTCAAAACCCTTTTGTGCATGATAAGACATTTAAAAAACTGTAAAATAAAAATTAGCTTCATAATAGGAAATCAAATTGTGTATGTCCTTCGCTATGTGGTAGGTTACTGCGGACGTTATCTCCTGTTTTTGACTATTTTTCTAATACGGTGTTGATCTGGAAATGGAAGACGCCAGGCTCAATTGGGTCAGTGCTGGTTGCTTCGGCATTTTGTTGGTGTGGCACTGACCGGAGATGTTGACATGCGGAGTTTCAAGCCCTCTTCATTCTCTAGTGGGTGACTTTTCAAATGATGCTACACATTAGTAGTGCTGCTGCTTTTTGTAGAAACGCTTTTGCCGCATACTTGACATATTACAGTTATCTGCCTAACGTCTTCCTGCTTGAAGCCAAACCACTGCCAGACGATGGACCCCGTGCTGTTTTTCTTGGGAATTAATTCTTCCTCCATTTGTTACCAGATTCTCACCTTCCCTCTCGTATTACCACTCGCACCGCTTTGCTTGCACCACTTGCCACTGCTAACGTTACCCACTCCACTACCTCTCTGCTCTGCAAGGGCGTATGATGTTGCACGCGCGACAATATGTAAGTATAAGTCTGGGCTTCCCTGCTTAGGCTGCTGCCCCCGCGACCTGACCTCGGATAAGCGGAAGAAGATGGATGGATGGATTGATATATTAATGCAGTATGAACAACAATGTGCTAATGTGGACACAAAGAATCATCATACTGCTGTGATTATATGCATCAAGTGTTAATTCAAGGCTTAGGAAAAATATCCAGATATATATTGTATAACCTGGCCTAAAAATATCGAGATATTAATAAAAGGCCATATCGCCCAGCCCTAAAATAACTAAAAAGTTTCCTATCATATCAAGTAGAGTCGCACACCGCATCGTCCAGATGTTCGACAAGTCTCCGTTTTACATGCTTCTGCATCACAGATGTACTGACATGAAATGTTCCCTTAATTTCAATGGTTCAACTCGGTACTGTTACCAGTGGCCACAGCAATTTTTCTATTCCTGTTGCTGCTGGTTGCCAGTCGCGCTAACTCATTGTCTATTATTAAAGTTTATTGATGATTTATATCGACAAATTTTTGTACCTCAGACTACAAGTATACACAACCGTTGTCTGAACATTTTAAAGTACGATTAAGGCCATTTTTGTAAAAAATAAAAGGTTATGGGGAAAATTATTTGTTTTAAGATTGTTTTACAAGTCTTTCAGAAACAAAAATTAAAGATCTTATTTTTCCCACACACCCAACCATTTCCTACTGCTTGTCCCTTTTAGGGTCGCAGGGGGCCTGGAGCTTATCCTAGCTGCACTTGGGCAGAAGGCAGGAGATTTTTTTAATAAGTCAAAATGTTTCTGTTTTTGGGGCGTTAACACTGTCATCACATTCACATTCTGACAACACAGCATCAGAAGTGCCATTCGATCGATAGGTTTTTTTCAGTGCCGATACCGATTATTAGTGGTTAAGGAGGCCGATAACCGATATTTGGAGCAGATATTAATTTCCAGTAACAGTGACATGTTGCCGTCAACATTTTGAGTAATACAATTACAAACTCCAACACTTAACGTTTTAAATGCATCCATCCATTTACTACCGCTTATTCCCTTTGGGGTCGCAGGGGGCGCTGGTGCCTATCTTAGCTACAATCGGGCAGAAGGCGGCTACACCCTGGAAAAGTCGCACACACAGATAGACTGACAACATTCACACTCACATTCACACACTTGGGCCAATTTAGTGTTGCCAATCAACCTATCCCCAGGTGCATGTCTTTGGAAGTGGGAGGAAGCCGGAGTACCCGGAGAGAACCCACTTATTCTCGGGGAGGACATGCAAACTCCACACAGAAAGATCCCGAGCCCGGGATTGAACCCAGGACTACTCAGGACCTTCGTATTGTGAGGCAGATGCACTAACCCCTCTGCCACCGTGAAGCCTTAGATGCATCCATCCATCCATCCATTTACTACCGCTTGTCCCTTTCCGGGTTGCGGGGGTTGCTGGAGCCTATCTCAGCTGCATTCGGCCAGAACTCATTTCCATTGATGGCCCTTTTTATATTGAAAAGGCGCCACATTTGCTCCAAGGTAAGGGCGTCAATTTGCCGGTTTGATTTTGTAGAACGGAGGATTGATCCTCCTTTTTCCAAAATTTGTCTCTGGTGCAGGTCATTAATACCTTTTCCCATCTCACCCACGGGCCAGCACATTCCCGCCTCAGTTTATATAGAACTTGAGGCGGAAATAAGTGTACCCACCAACATAAAGATTAAAATAGACCCATATACCATGTAATTAAATGAGTTGTGTGATTTTTTTTTTTATAGCCTGTGCAGTGATCTATGTGATTCCGGTTTATTGACAGTAGAATGGACAGTGTTGGCAAAAGGTTATAAGCTGATTATGTTGAGTCTTTATTTTCCTAATGGATCAGGTAAAATACCATCAGGTGCACAGTTTAGAAGAAAAAAAGAACAGGAGAAATGGGCACAAGATAAAAGTAGGCAGATTTCAATGAGTGACACTAGGCTATAGGCTATTAGCCTCTTCTTAATATGTTGCTATTAGCCACAGAAGACGACTGTATTTGCTCTTTAGTTTTCCTGAAATAGCAACTATAAGAATTGAGGCATTTTGTCATGCAATTAATTTCACCCATTGGCAGCCTAGTCTAGTTTGTCTTTGCAACACATGTGTAATTTCACACGGATGTCCCTGGTCTTGACTTGCCATCATCAGCATCAATCATGCACTTGCACAACAGATTTTGTGTGATGATGTAATTGATGATTTTGCATCAAAGCAGGCAAGAAAGGTGAAGTTTTACAGTGTACTTCACAGCTCCTGTTAATGTTTTTTGGAAGGCATAGTTCGCCCAGGGCGTAAATCTAGCCAGGACCGCCCGAAATAATTTGTATCCCTTAATGATAGCGTTGACATTGACAGGCTGATCACTGTGCAATATTACACTTTATTACAAAATGGATAGGATTTAAAAAAAAAAAAAATTAAAAAAAAGGTAGACTCTTGTTTGATGATTGTTACATTTGAAATGATAGCTATAATAGAGATTAAATATTACCATTCAATATCAAAATATATATATATAAAAAAAAAAGAGCTGATACCCATAAAAAAGGCAGATGCCGATATAGGGCAAAATGCAGATATATGGCAAAATGCCAAATATCGGCACCGATAATCGGCCGATACTTAATCAGAAGCAACTTAGTGTTCAGTATCTTCTTTTGGATGCTTGGACAGGGTACAACACACAACCTTCAGTGTGCAAAACAAGCACTCTATCACTCCGCAGGCCAGAGTTTGAGGTAAATGATCCTACTACCCCTATAAAAATCCATCAAGTGAAATATTACAATGACTCTCCAGATAGTGCTTTGAATAAAATCTGACTGCATGATACAAGCAAATTGGAATTAGTCTGTTTGCCAATCTCGGTGGAAGAAATTGTTTTGTTGCAATGAAGATTAATTTAGAGGTTGCTGAGCTGTCAGCTTGGTGTAAAGCAATGTAATGGAAGCTACCTCTCCTGAATCAGTGATGGCTCTGTGAAGATAGAGATAACATTGTTTCATCCTGCCGCCCTGTAGAACAAGTAATCTGTCTGCTTTTGGCTTCAGCATGTCTCTGCTGAGTGATTGATCCATGTATAAGTTGCAGGAGACATGATTCTATCACAGATAAAGAAGACTTGAGATTGAGATGGATGAGAAGAACTCTTCCTAATTGTCTAAGATATTGTGAAAAACTATTCAGAAGGAAAGATTAGGGAAATTGGCAAGTCTATTTTTACCTTCTGATGTCTTTATGTTCAGGTGATGCAACACCCGACAGACGGAGGCCAGATTCTGGGTCTCCATAGCAACGTAAAGGAAGCGCCAGTGCGTGTGGCGGAGATCAGCGTGTACTCTCTTTCCAGCCAGCCCATAGACCACGAGGACAGCAGTGGTCAAGCTGGCCGAAAGACTAAAACCTCAGGTGGGCATCGTCATCCCCTGCAGATAATAATCCTGACTGATTTTTCAGTTTTTTTGTTCCTCCCACCATTTGGCTCCCATTTTCCAACTGGTGGCGTATCAAAGTCTAATACTCGCTCTTCCACCAATGGTCAACAATATGTGACTTTCTTTTACTATGCTAGTAATGTAGATGTCTGAGTTGAACAGATGTCAGGCCTATTACTTTACACTACTCTAATTCTGGACAGCAGGGGGTGGGGGGTGTATTTGGCTCGACTTGGGCTCTACGCCTTCATCCTGCTATGCTGGTCCCTCACTCTTCTGGTTGTTATTAAGGGGTTCACTCAAACATAACAGATGAGCTCATATACCAAGTATTAAGCCTGTGTCATTTTGAAAGAAAGAAAGTACATCGTGCTGCTCTTTGCAGTGATCCTTCATGATATCCATCCCATTTAGGAGTATGAGACAGAAAATAAACACTAGAAATAAGGGATTAAAGAAGAAAAGTACATCTCTGGTTTTAATGGTAGTTTTAAAGGACGACAGTCAAAGTATTTTACTTCGGTCACTGTAAAATGTGCTGTTAGATAGCTTTTAACGGTATATAGCTTGTAATCTAAGGTTATTTTTGTTTGCTTCAGATCGCTCTCCAGACATGGACAACTATTCGGAGGAGGACGATGACAGTTATTCATCAGAGCAAGAAGGCAGTGATGATGCAGGTCATGGCCAGGTAAAGGCCAAACAGAAATACAAATCTTATTTAGAATAAGCACGGGTATTTAAAAAACTTTTTTAATTGCAAAAACAAGATACAATATTGTTACACCTATAGTCTTTTAGCATTGACATTTTGTTGAGATTCTACCAAAATTAAAGGAGACTTACTATGATATTCATCTATATTTGAAACAGTCCTTTGTGCTCTACATAATATGTATTACATATGTTTTGGTGTATATTTTGCATAAAACTTGCTCCTCTGTCACATGTATTTTACTTTCTATTTATGTCTGCAAGATTTGTTTGTGGAGGTGTTTCCAGATTGCAAATGAAACCAACTCCACCCTCACCAAAAGTATCAGAATTTATCTTTTGAAAATGTATAAATCTTAAAGGAGAACGTTACTTTTTTTTTTTTTCCAGACACAGTCAAAATTAAACTTAAAACACATTGTATAGATTCACCCGGTCACATCATTAGGTAAACTTGCATGTTGTCTGATCGATACAGATCTGCATAAAAAAGCTGCTTTTAGCAGCATTTATGTCACTGAATGTTGCACGTCAGTGTTATGGTGCACATGCCACAATTAGATTATTTTTCCTCATACAGACCTTCCCCATCTGGCTGATAGCGTTACTACCTGTTGTCCAAATAAGTACGTCCACCTCACTGTGACATCACAAAATAGCCAGAGTGCAAAAAAAACACAGGAAGTGGCATCCAAAACTGAATGCAAGCTCACGCCCAAATGGGTTGTACTTGTATAGCGTTTTTGTACCTTCAAGGTACTCAAAGCGCTTTGAGACTATTTCCACATTCACCCATTCACACACTGATGACGGGAGCTGCCATGCAAGGCCCTAACCGCAACCCATCAGGAGCAAAGATTAAGTGTCATGTAGGTGACTCGGATGGCGGAAGCTGGGGATCGAACCAGGAACCCTCAAGTTGCTAGCATGGCCGCTCTGCCAACCGAGCCATGCCCAAATGCATGAACCTTATGATTTGATGCTTTGGCATTGTTTAACATGAATTTCCAACATTGTAGCAACATTTATGTCAGAAAAGAAAATAATCATCATAGGTCCCCTTCAAAATAGGTTTCAGTCAGGAAGTAACGTTCACGTTACTATACTAGGTGGAAGTGTAATACTATAGTAGGCGTTAGCTTTAGCATTTTGTATATTGCATTGAATCTTAGCACTCTTTTAACATTCCACTGAAGCTAAATATGGTCCTATTTTTATCACAATATAGATTGCTAACTGTTAGCATACTACCTACTAGTATTGTTAGCATTGACATTTTTTCGGGATTCTCCCAACATTAATATAGATGGCAGCAATGACTTTACATACACATAGTACCTACCTTGCAAGGTGCCCGCTTTAGCATTTTGACATGGAGATTTAGTACTTAAAGAACTGTCTCTTGAAGCAACTGATGTCCCTTTGTTAATACAGGGTAACTACACTAGTTAGTAGCATGCTAGTTGTTAGAATGCTAGCTGTTAGTCTTGTTAGCCAGAAGTTGGTCTCGCCACAGGTAGGAGCCCTAGTCAAAAGTTCCACTGGAAAACTTTTTTGTACTTTGACCTGTATGAAATACATCAGGCCATTTTTTGTCTCTCTTTTCTATGCTCCAGGATCTTTATGACGAAGACGATGAAGTCCGGAAGCCCAAGAAAGCGCGGAGGAAAATGATACGAACCACATCCATGACAAGGGTTAGTTGCCACCTCTTCTGCCACATGCTCGCTAATCATTGACCACAGGAATAACCAAGGCTACTGTTTTCTGTTATAGAAGCTTTTAGAATAAGTACACCGTGTGTTCCATTTGTACAAGCCATTAGTAGGATGTGGCTGAGCATGTAAATGAATTCCGTGTAGAAAGGTCTCTACAATGTGACTGTGAATGCATAATCAAGTGGACAGTTCATATAAATCAGAGCCACCGAGTCATCACGATTTTGAATCATTGCAGGCATTTTTTCTTTTATCCTGATTACATTGGTGTTATTCTGTTGCAGCAACCAAACTTCAAGCAGAAGTTTGTGGCCTTGCTGAAGCGGTTCAAGGTAACAGATGAGGTGAGTTGACAAATGATAAGTTGCAATGACTTGAATGACACCAAAGACAACATGTTCAAGGTGGAAGTAAAGTACCAGAGGAACTTTATAGAGGAACTGCCTCTGCTTGAGATTTGTCTGTCTTCTGTTGGAGCTTTTAATAAGACTGCTGTAATATTCAGTTGCAGTGGTAAAATCTCTTCTCTTATCGGTATTGACAGATTAAACATCATCAAGCTCAATTGTTGCTAATATATTCCTGACAGAGAAGGTGAAAAAAACAAAGAGGTTCAAGCATCATTATGGTGCTAGGCTGCATTACCTCCCCCCTCATGAATGTATGATTCATAGATTCCCATTAGCAGCAATTCTTTTACGATGAATCCATTAAGGGATGTATTCTCCTACTTAATCTAATGATAAATGTTGGATTGTATGACTGGCCTATTTAGATTTGGGTTGTCATTTTAAATAAAAGTAGACTGTACATAATGTTAAGATCTTGTAATCAGGCCAGGAAGGAAGGAAACATTTCATATGCACCAACCTCAAGATGTCCATTAGCACATTATGGTAGAGGATAATTATCCCTATTGATCCATGAAATTCTGAAGCATGTTTTCCTTTGCATTATTTCAACCTTTTTTCAACTCCTTTTTCATCCATACATTACAACATAAAAGTTGCATTTTTTAATGTGGTATATTTGAGGATGGATATTACTTGTGGAATATCATTGTAGTACGATAATTGTGGGTAAATGTTAATGTTAAAGTGAATAACATTAATTTAAAACAATAGGAAATATAAGGTTTACATATATTGAAAGATTAATACAAAGTATGCTTGAGTAAGATTTTCTGTTGCTTGTTATGCATACAGATGTGGATGTTTTAGAGTTCTTCTTCCTTTGCTAACACAATTTTTGCACATTGTTCAACTCCCATGCTGATCCAGTTACAAAGCCTAATTAATGTTTTTCTGTTTTAACTAGCACTCTGGTGATACTATCACAGTTAATTGATGATCAAGTTGAACTCTGCCCAACTTTACAGGGCAATCAAATCCTAGTTCATAATAATTAAAGCCATTAGCATCTTTCTGAGCGCTTTCGTGTCATGAAATGTTTGCGAGGCAGCATTGGAGTTCTGCTTCACTGGATGCTTCTGCACGCTTCAGCTAGCCTGATGATTTTTTATCGTGTTTCTTGTCACTAATCCTTTCCTTGTGGCTAGGCAGTGTGCATGGCCGCTGCTCTATAAATACATAGCCAGGAGGCATAGAAGGGACAGACTGTGTTTATCTGCTCCCTGACAGCTTCTGCACTTAGGGAGTGGCATTAATCACCTGATTAGTCCAAAAGCCATCCTGTGTGCACTTCCTATAATATACATCCCCACTGTGAAGCCAGCAGATCAAAGTTCAACCCTGTCGGTTTCTACCTACCTTCCAATTGGCCATCATAGGACAGAGTCTTGGGTGTATTTATAATTTTACTAGCATTCAGTATTCATCATTGTCATGCATTATTAATCCAATCAGCATAGCTGTATAAGTGATTACAGGTTGTGCACCACCAGTCAATTAATCTCTTCCTTGTTTTAATCCATGTTTACAAGCTTACTGATTTGTTTCACCATGGCTCTATCCTTTGTGGCAGGTCCTAGACTCTGACCCGGTAGATCAGACCCAGGAAGTAGAGGAGGATCTGGACTTACTCTATGACAGTGTTGAGGTGTACAACCAGAGTGACAGCGGACCAGAGATGGAAGACAATGAGAGTGTCTTGAGCACACCCAAACCTAAGCTCAAGTAAGTTTGCACGATGTTGTTTCTTCAAAACATTGATTGAATGATCAAAATGATTTTTTCTTAGATGTGATTGTTTGTAGGCAAGGGCCAATTAATGAATTTTGCTGGAAGATATATTGCCCCCAAAAAATTATTAACAGACAAATAATATTATTGTCAGCATTATTTTCAGACCAAGTTAAACACTAACGTGATCTTAATTTATGCAACATTAAAAATAATATTAATAATGAAAATATTATGATTTTTTTATTTGCAATAAACTTTTATTTCTTATTTACTATTTTACTATTGTATATTTTGGAAGGTCAATAACTGTTAATTATCCGAAATAAGTAAACAATAAAATAAAATTGACTCTCAACCTCCGTTAGCAAAAATGTTACCTCAATAATATTGAACATCTTGAAGTGCAGTTGGAAAAACAGGGTGTTTTTTTCTTTTCTTTTTTGTTGCCACCACTTTCCAACGAATTGGGCATACTTGCTCACTTGTTTGAAGTTGAAATATTCCCACACCGGACATTTGGCTTTGCAATCATATTTTTTCCTCCTAATTTGTGTGACCTCACAGTGCTTCTCTCTAGCGACACTTTCTGACCATGCATTCTGTGTAAACTAGCAGTCCCTCCTCTGCCCACTTAGATTTGAGATTATAGATGACTGACAAGAAGATGTTCTCTGTTCATTTAATTCAGCACTCTCAGCTCTCAGCGTTATGCACAGAGTGAACCCTCATTTACTATAGAGGCTGGCGAAATAATAGATTTTTAGATGCATTGTAATTCTGACATGGGCAATTGTAAATTCAATACATGAATGCAGACAGTTCTAAAATTTGACCGACCGCAGCAAACCACATCACAGAGAGACCTGACCAGCTCCTTAATTTTAGGGTACTTATGTTTCAGTTTTGCACACATTTCCATTTATTAAATAAATGTAAAAGTAATTAATTCAACTGTTTTTTACAAATCCCGTTTCCATATGAGTTGGGAAATTGTGTTAGATGTAAATATAAACTGAATACAATGATTTGCAAATCATTTTCAACCCATATTCAGTTGAATATGCTACAAAAACAACATATTTGATGTTCAAACTGATAAACATTTTTTTTTTGCAAATAATCATTACCTTTAGAATTTGATGCCAGCAACACGTGACAAAGAAGTTGGGAAAGGTGGCAATAAATACTGATAAAGTTGAGGAATGCTCATCAAACACTTATATTGATTGATATGGAACATCCCACAGGTGTGCAGGCTAATTGGGAACAGTTGGGTGCCATGATTGGGTATAAAAGCAGCCTCCATGAAATGCTAAGTAATTCACAAACAAGTATGGGGCGAGGGTCACCACTTTGTAAGCAAATTGTCGAACAGTTATAGAACAACATTTCTCAACGAGCTATTGCAAGGAATTTAGGTATTTTACCATCTACGGTCCGTAAAATCATCTAAAGGTTCAGAGAATCTCGAGAAATCACTGCACATAAGCAATGATATTACGGACCTTTGAACCCTCAGGCGGTACTGCATCAAAAACCGACATCAGTGTGTAAAGGATATCACCACATGGGCTCAGGAACAATTCAGAAAACCACTGTCAGTAACAACAGTTGGTCGCTACATCTGTGAGTGCAAGTTAAAACTCAACTATGCAAAGCCAAACCTATTTATCAACAACACCCTGAAACGCTGCCGGCTTCGCTGGGACCGAGCTCACCTAAAATGGACTGTGGTGCTCTGTGGTCTGACGAGTCCACATTTCAAAATATATTTGGAAACAGAAGACGTGGTGTCCTCCGGAACAAAGAGGAAAATAACCATTCGGATTGTTATAGGCGCAAAGTTCAAAAGCCAGGATCTGTGATGGTATGGGGGTGTATTAGTGCCCAAGGCATGGGTAACTTACACATCTGTGAAGGCACCATTAATGCTGAAAGGTCCATACAGGTTTTGGAGCAACATATGTTGTCATCCAAGCAACGTTAACATGAATGCCCCTGCTTATTTCAGCAAGACAATGCCAAGCATCGTGTTACAACAGCTTGGCTTCGTAGTAAAAGAGTGCGGGTACCCTCCTGGCCCGCCTGCAGTCCAGACCTGTCTCCCACGGAAAATGTGTGGCGCATTATGAAGCGTAAAATACGACAGCGGAGACTCTGGACTGTTGAATGACTGAAGGTCTACATAAAACAAGAATGGGAAAGAATTCCACTTTCAAAGCTTCAACAATCAGTTTCCTCAGTTCCCAAACGTTTATTGAGTTTTGTTAAAAGAAAAGGTGATGTAACACAGTGGTGAATATGCCCTTTCCCAACTACTTTGGCACGTGTTGCAGCCATGAAATTCTAAGTTAATTATTATTTGCAAAAAAAAAAAAGTTTATGAGTTTGAACATCAAATATCTTGTCTTTGTAGTGCATTCAATTGAATATGGGTTGAAAAGGATTTGCAAATCATTGTATTCAGTTTATATTTACATCCAACACAATTTCCCAACTCATATGGAAACGGGGTTTGTAATACATATCCACTGTTTTTAAAAGTTGCAAGTGATGAATGCTTATTTAGTGAAACGAAAAGAAATGTAAAACTGCATGAATTAAATATTAATTAAAGATGCATCAATATTCAAATCGTAGCCCCTGAATCGTAATCGAATCATGAGGAGCCCAAAGATTCCCACCTCTATCTTGTGCCCTGTTTGAAAGCAAGAGACTAGAAAAACAAACTCTTGCAATATATCCATGACGGCAAAGTTGAGTTCATTTTCATTTATTACCCGATTAGTTGATTTATTGACTATTGGTCCAGGCTTACCTGTTTATCTGTGTTGTATGTTGAACAAAGACATGCTAAAATTAGTATGAGGCCCACCTAAACTTACAGTACTCCTATTGAATGTATATGCCACATAATAAAGAACTACTTACAGCCTAATGGGTTTTGCAGAGAAATATGATCGTATCAGCATGAACCCAGTCTTGAGACCGTCAGTCCAGCAAATGTAAACACAGCTGAAGTAATGCTGATGTGCTTACTTTGACAGCGCAAAGTAACTCATATACTTCCCATTAGTGGGAAGGATTGCAATTGAAGTATGGTATAATCTCTCTAATAAGTTTCCACGCCATTGTCATCCTCTTACGAACCAGCAACCTCTGCAGTGGACATTTGCTTTGTGTTACAGTCCATTTTTTACCCAGAAACTTATACGTAAATCTGGGAGAAAAAAAAAAAAAATTTAAAACAGTGGCGAAGATTCTGGTTCTCAGGAGGATATCAAACATTATTATTATAAGAAGACGATGATGTCATCTTCTTTTTTATTATTCTGAAGTTCTAATCTTTTGGTTTCCAGGCCGTTTTTTGAGGGAATGTCTCACTCCAGCTCCCAGACAGAGATCGGAAGTATACACAGCCAAAAAAGCCAACAGAGAGAGATGTCATATTCTGTAAGTCGATCACCAGGCACTCAATTGTTACAGTAATAGCAAACTGCTCTGGTTCCTATCAGACCTGGTGTTTAGCCATAAAGTTCTTCCTCCTGCTGGTGCCGGACAGGATCATATTGTCCAGCAGTGTTATGTAAAGTAATTGCCCCCTGGTAGTGTACACTTATAAATGCCTCACAGCCCTGGAGCCTCCACTATTTCAGGGATTCCCAAGAACCATGATAAAAAAAATCAGGGAATGGGGGAGGTCTTGCCAGATAGCCCCCTCTGCTGCTGAATAGGGTAAGGGCTTGTTCTTACCCTATTTATCCCTCTAGTATTTATAATGACTAGATGCCCTCTACACTATCATCAACACGCACACAAATAGGCTGTCATCCAGGGAGATTGGATGAAGCATTCTCTGAACTTCTACTCGTAGATTTATGATCTGTTTGATTAAAGAAGGGCTGAGGAAGAAAGAGAGCAAGGTAGAGAGACATGTTGTGTCTGACTTTGAGAGAGGCGGGGTGAGGGTGGGCTCTTTATAAATATATTGGAATCTATTTTAGCTTGTACAAAAGAACGCAGGACATTCCAGGATGAAACAGTCATCCATTTTGTCAAATAAGTGTCTCCAAAGTTAATGCACCAAATGGAACATATTGGTTCCTGATACGAGATGTACTCAACCACAAATCAAAAAGCTTATGTACATTAGCACAGTGGCCCACAAACTTTTTTGCCCTATTGTAGACATTATTTCATATGAATACAAAACAGATGTCATGCAGGTTTTAAGCCCAAACAAATATGCAACCCCTTTCCCTGATTAGGCTTCTCCTGAAAGTTTAAGAGCTCCCGTAAAACAATCAAAACAAATGTGGCACAATGACCTAATAGAGGTAAACACATAACAGCACAGAGAGTAAATTAAAATAATAGAACATTGAAATTAATTTCAATTTATTGATTAATTGTGAATTTACTTATATGAATCTGACTTGTGTTAATCTCTCAGCAGTACCACTATTACTTAATTAATATACTTTTTTATAAGGGGCGCCCGAAGTCGGCAGACCCGTCAGCGATCCTGTTCTGTCTCCCTGTAATGTTTGTCTGATCTTGAATGGGATTGTGCTGAAAATGTTAATTTTCCTCAAGGAACTCTCTTGAAGGAATAAATAAAGTACTATCTATCTATCTATCTATTGGCAATTATCTGTTTAAAATATAACATACATTTTCCTAGGCTGTCACCATGTGTTTCCTGAAAGGTAAAGCCATAAAAAAACAAAAGGAGCAGTGTATTGTGGTGTTATTGTAACAGAACAGGTTTTTATTAGTTGTGTAGATAGAACATGAAAAACTGCAAAATTCACATTACTTCAGGTCCAATTTTTTTCAGGGTGTTGATACGATAGCGTGAAAGCTAACGATACAATACATCACGATATCATATTGTCCCACCCGTAGTAAACAGGCTTTCAGTACTATTTCTGGATCGACGCTCTACAAATGTCACTGAGCTATTGTTGTGTGCAGTTTTGTTAATCACAAAAGTGAACTCCACATATTGCAACTGTCAAATTATGAGTGAATGTCTTTATTCCTCAGAGTGGAGACTTTCTCACTGTGGACAGATGTAAAGTCCAAGGGGCTTGCTATCAAGAAGACGGCATCAAAGACACAACCATTGCGGTATGTTTTAGTACAGCGCTTACTTTGCCCGAATGTCCCTTGAGCATGTTATCCCTTTACCCTTGAAACTGGAGTGTCCTTTTCCTCTCGCGGGTATTACAATTTTCCGGGAAGAAACTAAGGAGGGTGGGGCATGCAACGGCAGGCATGGATCCACTGTCAGAAATGATCAATTGAATCAGTTAATTTGAGTACAACAAAATATCTAACTAGTTTTTTTTCAAAGAAAGTTTTTTTTGTTTTTTTTTAAAGCTGTTCCTTTATGTGGTGAATATACAGTATCACAAACAATTGGAGGATGCCTGGTGGTCAACATTGTTTTCATTTACAGCCATGCATTTTAAAGGCCTACTGAAACCCACTACTATCGACCACGCAGTCTGATAGTTTATATATCAATGATGAAATCTTAACATTGCATCACATGCCAATACGGCCTTTTTAGTTTACTAAATTACAATTTTAAATTTCCCGCAGAGTTTCCTGTTGAAAACGTTGCGGAATGATGACGCGTGTTTGTGACATTATTGGACATTTTAGCCCAGCACCACTTACGGCTAAAAGTCGTCTCTTTTCATCGCGCAATTACACAGTATTTTGGACATCTGTGTTGCTGAATCTTTTGCAATTTGTTCAATTAATAATGGACACGTCAAATAAGAATGCTGTTGGTGGAAATCGGTGTATTGCCGCTGCCTTTAGCACCGCAACACAGCCGATGTTTCTTTGTTTGTTGTAAAGCTTTAACACAGAGTGGTCAAGCGAACATGTTTCTCTACGTCACCCAGCACGTTTTTGGATGGGAAAATTGTGATATAAAGTTGGCTCTTACCGGAGACTTGAGTGGATTACGCGACCTCATCCTGAAGCTCAAAAAGGCAGCTGTGATCTTGGCTCCTCGGCTTCTCTCAGAGACACTGGCGTTCACCACAGCCATCCGACTTTCAGGTATGACTTAATAACCTCACTAAAATACTATTAACACAATAAGCAGATAAGGGATTTTCCAGAATCATCCTAGTACATGTGTCTAATTACATCTGAAACGCTCCCACTGCCGCCGCCTGGAGCGTCGCCTTTTTATTAAAAAAAAGTGCTTCACTCTAACTTTCCTCATCCACGAATCTTTTATCCTCGCTGAAATTAATGGGGAAATTGCGCTTTCTCGGTCCAAATTGCTCTTACTTCTGGTGGCTCACATTGTAAACAATGTGAGTATGTGAGGAGCCCTCACACCGGTGACGTCACGCGCACATCGTCTGCTACTTCCGATACAGGCAAGGCTTTTTTATTAGCGACCAAAAGTTGCAAACTTTATCGTCGATGTTCTCTACTAAATCCTTCAGTAAAAATATGGCAATATCGCGAAATGATCAAGTATGACACATAGAATGGACCTGCTATCCCCGTTTGAATGAGAAAATCTCATTTCAGCAGGCCTTTAAGTTGACCATAAAACAAAATTGGAAAATTGTTTTCCCTGGTTTAAAAATGACCTTATGAGCTGAAGGGTGGTTTGCTCTGCAGCAGCTAGGAAATGTAGTGAACTTCTGCTGAGCACAGAGTTGTGTAACAATAACACATATCATACAGACATTTATTGTCTAATCTGACTGTTAAAGTGCGATGCTTTGGTTGCTGAAAATGATTACCTCGGGCTTAGCTGTGTCTTTGTTTTACATTGATAATATAACATTACGCTGCATTTTATGCATAAAAATGTCACAGCAGTGCCATTAAAGGCCTACTAAAACCCACCACTACCGACCACGCAGTCTGATAGTTTATATATCAATGATGAAATCTTAACATTGCAACACATGCCAATACGGCCTTTTTAGTTTACTAAATTGCAATTTAAAATTTCCCGCGAGGTATCCTGTTGAAAACGTCGCGGAATGAAGACGCTTATATTGACGCGTGCTTGTGACGTTATTAGTTGGAACGGACATTTTAGCCCAGCACCACTCACGGCTAAAAGTCGTCTGCTTCAATCACATAATTACACAGTATTTTGGACATCTGTGTTGCTGAATCTTTTGCAATTTGTTCAATTATTAATGGAGACGATAAAGAAAAATGCTGTTGGTGGAAAGCGGTGGATTGCAGCTTGGGCTGGGCGATATATCGATATATACGATGTATCGCGGGTTTGTCTCTGTGCGATATAGAAAATGACTATATCGTGATATTCGAGTATACATTGTCACGCAGGACTTTTAGCTGCTGGTGTACATTTCAGGCTCTCCTCGCTCTTTCCCGTGTCTCCTCGCTGACAAACAGGCGCACATTCGTCACAAACTGACACGTCACATGTCACATACACGCCATTGCAGGGCAGAGAGCTAGCAGTGTGGCTAACGTTAGCTGCTAACGTAGCCGTACGAGAGAAAGAGGCTGCGGATCTGGTAACAAATGAAGGAAGACTTAATTCCCAAGAAAAACAGCAGGGTTTCCATCGTCTGGCGGTGGTTCGGCTTCAAGTGGGAATATGTCGAACAGACAACTGTAATGTGTCAAGTGTGGGGGGAAAAAGCGTTGCTATAAAAAGTAGCATTACTGCTAATATGTAGAATCATTTGAAAAGTCACTTGCTAGAGAATGAAGAGAATTTCATAACCTTAGTAACTAACATACCACATAGTGAAGGATGAATACTATTTGATTTCCTATTATGCAGCTCATTTTTATTTGACACTTAAAATGTCTCTGACAATCTTGCAATTTATGTTTTGGAAATGACTTGAATGTTTGTGCAATTGCTTAATAACTTTAATAAATACACTTTTGGTCAATTGAATTAGTTGTGATTTCCCTCTCTGCATGAAAGTTTAAAAGTAGCATATATGAATGCAGTATGAACAAGAATGTTTTAATGTAGACACATAGAATCATCATACTGCTGTGATTATATGCATCAAGTGTTCATTCAAGGCCAAGGCAAAGTATCGTAATATATATCGTATATCGCGATATGGCCTTAAAATATCGCGATATTAAAAAAAGGCAATATCGCCCAGCCCTAATTGCAGCTGCCTTAAGAGACCAAAACACAGCCGGTGTTTCTTTGATTGTTGTGAGGCTTTAATATGGAACGGAGCGGTCAAGCGAACATGTTTCTCTACCACATGTCAACCAGCAAGTTTTTGGATGACAAAATTGTGATATTAAGTCGGCTCTTACTGAAGACTTGAGCGAAGTTTGCGTCCTCCTGCAGCAGCTGTCAAAAAGGCAGCTGTGACTTTCTTGGCTCCTCCATATGGCTTCTCTCCGAGACACTGGCGGTCACCGCAGCCCTCCGACTTTCAGGTATGACTTTATAATCTCACCAAAACACTAGTAACACAATAAGCAAATAAAGGATTTTCCAGAATTATCCTAGTAAATGTGTCTAATAACATCTGAATCGCTCCCACTGCCGTCACCTTTTTTTTTCCCAGTACTTCACTCCAACTTTCCTCATCCACAAATCTTTCATCCTCGCTCAAATTAATAGGGAAATAGCGGCTTTCTCTGTCCGAATTGCTCTTGCTGCTGGTGGCTATGATTATAAACAATGTGAGGATGTGAGGAGCCCTACAACCAGTGACTTCACGCGCACATCGTCTGCTACTTCCAGTACAAGCAAGGCTTTTTTTATTAGCGACCAAAAGTTGCGAACTTTATCGTCGATGTTCTCTACTAAATCCTTTCAGCAAAAATATAGCAATATCGCGAAATGATCAAGTATGACACATAGAATTGACCTGCTATCCCCGTTTTGAATAAGAAAATATCATTTCAGTAGGCCTTTAATTACAGTTGGTCACATAAAAACTGTACTATACTTTGCTTGTTTACTGTATGTAATGTTGCAAAAGTAATTTTATTGATTGTTGAAGAGTGGACATTGAAACCCTGTGCTGTATGAAACTTAACAAATGAAGACTATAGTATTTGTTTCCTATTGGCTACACCTTTGAGTACTGTGTTGCCATCCCTCTGCTTTGCTCTTTTAAATATATTTGAAGTACAGCAGTCTTGTCACCTCGACCACATCCTTCTGCCTGACCTCTTTCCCACAACTGCTCAAATGCTGGCTCCAAATGCACTACGAGATACAGAACCTAGCCCGAAGCCTGGGAGAGAAACTTGGGCGGGTTCCATGGGGCATGAAAGTACATGTTATGTGACGAACATCACTTCTCTGCAATCCCTTTGGCTCATCATTTCTTTCTTGTTTTGTCTAAGGAGCCAGAAGCAGATGACAGCGGACCAGGGCCAGGGGAGGTGAGCAACTGGGATGGCAACACTGAACGGATAACTAGCACTGTTGGCAAGCTTTGCAAGACAGAGTCCCAAAACCACATGTCTCCGAGGTACACGGCCGAGCGCTACATCTGGATTTCTGCACGCAACCTTCTAAATGCACATAGTTATTATATGCATAATATACAGCTGGATTGTGTTCATTCTTATTTATATCTTCTTGTTCAGCTACTTGTTCTTAATCATATTTTCAGTAAAATGGAGAACAGGCTGCAGAGGCGTCCGCGCAGCACCTCAATGAAAGACAGACAGAATTCCAAGGCCCAAAGCGACCGGACCAGCAGCATAGACAGCGAGTGTTCCCCAGAGTTGCGACTTATAGCACAGGTAAACAGCTCAAAATCAGCTTGCAGTGGTGAGACACTGTTTTTCTAAGACCATGATGTCCATTGATGGGTCCAAAAGGTTCCCAGGAAGTCTGTGTACGACCAACTGAACCAGATCCTCATCTCTGATGAACGCTTGCCAGAGAGCATCATCCTCATCAACACCATGGAGTGGCAAGGACAGGTATGTGTTTGTCCCCAGCCTGTCTACTTGCAAGCAGGTGTTTTCTAAGCGGAGGTTGTACCCCCAAGAGGAATAAATAGTATGATTATTGATTGTTTTCTTTTATATGTATCAATGCAGTACGTAGCTGAGTTGCTTCATGAACAGGCCCAGCCCATTGTGTCCACTTGCTCAGCTGCAGACGTCCAGGCCGCCTTCAACACCATTGTTACTCGCATTCAGAGATTGTGAGTCATGTCATGCCTACTCATACTCATTAATAATGGCTAAAGCAAAAAGGTAATTAAATAATAACATCTTGCTTGTCACAATACCCTGATGTTGTCATAGTTTGCTGAAGAGTGTTCTACAGTACAGTACTCGTTTCACAAACTTAATTGATTCTTGAACATGGTTTGCGAACCGAAAGTTTATATAGTGAAGCAGCATTCCCTATAAGAACAAATGTAAACATGAATGATTGGTTCTGGCTTTGACAAAAGTGCCTATTTTAGTAAAAAACTGCACACCTTGACAACACCATAGTGTGAATATATATACTGTGTGTATATATTTGTCGTTATGTGTGTATATATATATATATATATATATATATATATATATATATATATATATATATATATATATATATATGGCTTCACAGTGGCAGAGGGGTTAGTGCGTCTGCCTCACAATACGAAGGTCCTGCAGTCCTGGGTTCAAATCCAGGCTCGGGATCTTTCTGTGTGGAGTTTGCATGTTCTCCCCGTGAATGCGTGGGTTCCCTCCGGGTACTCCGGCTTCCTCCCACTTCCAAAGACATGCACCTGGGGATAGGTTGATTGGCAACACTAAATTGGCCCTAGTGTGTGAATGTGAGTGTGAATGTTGTCTGTCTATCTGTGTTGGCCCTGCGATGAGCTGGCGACTTGTCCAGGGTGTACCCAGCCTTCCGCCCGATTGTAGCTGAGATAGGCGCCAGCGCCCCCCGCGACCCCGAAAGGGAATAAGCGGTAGAAAATGGATGGATGGATGGATATATATATATATATATATATATATTTATATGTATGTGTGTACAAACCCGTTTCCATATGAGTTGGGAAATTGTGTTAGATGTAAATATAAACGGAATACAATGATTTGCAAATCATTTTTAACCCATATTCAATTGAATGCACTACAAAGAGAAGATATTAGATGTTCAAACTCATAAACTTTTTTTTTTTTTTTCAAATAATATTTAACTTAGAAATTTTTGGCTGCTACACATGCCAAAGTAGTTGGGAAAGGGCATGTCCACCACTGTGTTACATCACATGTTATACAAACAACACTCAATAAACATTTGGTAACTGAGGAAACTAATTGTTGGAGCTTTGAAAGTAGAATTCTTTACCATTTTTGCTTGATGTACAGATTAAGTTGTTCAACAGTCCGGGGTCTTGTCGTCGTATATTACGCTTCATAATGCGCCACACATTTTCGATGGGAGACATGTCTGAACTGCAGGCGGGCCAGGAAAGTACCCGCACTCTTTTACTACGAACCCACGCTGTTGTAACACGTGGCTTGGCATTGTTTTGCTGAAATAAGCAGGGGCAACCAGGATAACGTTGCTTGGATGACAACAGATGTTGCTCCAGAAGCTGTTTGTACCTTTCAGCATTAATTGTGCCTTCACAGATGTATAAGTTACCCATGCCTCGGGCACTAATACACCCCCATACCATCACAGATCCTGGCTTTTGAACTTTGCGCCTATAAAAATTTCGCATGGTTATTTTCCTCTTAGTTTCTAAATATAATTTTAAATGTGGACTTGTCAGACCACAGAACACTTTTCCACTTTGCATCAGTCCATCTTAGATGAGCCCGGGCCCAGCGAAGCTGGCTGCGTTCCTAGGTGATAAATGGGTTTGGCTTTGCATAGTAGAGTTTTAACTTGCACTTACAGATGTAGCGACCAACTGTGGTTACTGACAGTGGTTTTCTGAAGTGTTCCTAAACCCATTTGGTGATTTCCTTTACACACTGATGTCGGTTTTTGATGCAGTACCTCCTGAGGGATCAAAGGTCCGTAATATCATCGCTTACGTGCAGTGATTTCTCCAGATTCTCTGAACCTTTTGATGATTTTACGGACCGCAGATGGTAAAATCCCTAAATTCCTTGCAATAGCTCGTTGAGAAATGTTCTAAAACTGTTTGAAAATTTGCTTACAAATTGGTGATCCTCGCCCCTTCCTTGTTTGTGAATTACTTAACATTTTATGGAAGCTACTTTTTATATCCAGTCATGGCACCCACATGTTCCCAATTAGCCTGCACTTCTGTGGGATGTTCCAAATACGTTTTTGATGAGCATTCCTCAACTTAATTGGTATTCATTGCCACCTTTCCTAACTTCTTTGTCACGTGTTGCTGGCATCAAATTCTAAAGTTAATGATTATTTGCCCAAAAAAATAAGTTTATCAGTTTTATCATCAAGTATGTTGTCTTTGTAGCATATTCCACTGAATATGGGTTGAAAGTGAAGTGAATTATATTTATATAGCGCTTTTCTCAAGTGACTCAAAGCGCTTTACATAGTGACACCCAATATCTAAGTTACATTTGAACCAGTGTGGGTGGCACTGGGAGCAGGTGGGTAAAGTGTCTTGCCCAAGGACACAACGGCAGTAACTAGGATGGCACAAGCGGGAATCGAACCTGCAACCCTCAAGTTGCTGACACGGCCACTCTACCAACCGAACTATTTGCAAATTCTTGTATTCTGTTTATATTTACATCAAACACAATTTCCCAACCCATATGGAAACGGGGTTTGTATATCTCAAACCAAGTAATGGCTCAACAACCTCTTTTTTATCCAAACAACACAACAACATTACACTAGTTTACACACACACACACACACACACACGCACACACACACACAGTCTCCTTGGTGTGCTCCAAAACCACAAAATCAAAGAAGGGAAAATGTTTTATCTTGTGTCTGGGAAAAATTGTGGCATTGTTGAACAAGCAGTGGCTTCACATCATTGCTGCTAGCGTTAGCACAAATCAGCAGAGTGAGGCGATCCTTTATCGGCTTGTGTCCCGGTAGTGCTTTCTACTTCACTCTAATAAACGTCCAATGTGGCATCTTTTTTGATGTTTTCACAATAAAAGACTTGCTGCGGAACAAATCCCCCTTCGCTGATAAAATCCTCGAACTGAAGGTGCCGCAAGCCGGAGGCTAACTAGCTAAAACTCTAGCTCAAAGCGGTTGTCTAGCACAGTGGTTCTCAAATGGGGGCACGCGTACCCTAGGGGTACTTGAAGGTATGCCAAAGGGTACATGAGATTTTTTTTAAATATTGTAAAAATAGCAACAATTCAAAAATCCTTTATAAATACATTTATTGAATAATACTTCAACAAAATATGAATGTAAGTTCATAAACTGTGAAAAGAAATGCAACAATGCAATATTCAGGTCAACATTGTTGATATCTAGATTTTTTGTGGACATGTTCCATAAATATTGATGTTAAAGATTTCTTTTTTTGTGAAGAAATGTTTAGAATTAAGTTCATGAATCCAGATGGACATATATTACAATCCCCAAATAGTGCACTTTAAGTTTATGATTAATTCTATGTGTAGAAATCTTTATTTATAATTGAATCACTTGTTTATTTTTCAACAATTCTTTTGTTATTCTTATCTTTTTTTCCAAATAGTTCAAGAAAGACCACTACAAATGAGCAATATTTTGAACCGTTATACAATTTAATAAATCAGAAACTGATGACATAGTGTATTTTACCTCTTTACCTCTTTTTTCAACCAAAAATGCTTTGCTCTGATTAGGGGGTACTAGAATAAAAAAAAATGTTCACAGGGGGTACATCACTGAAAAAAGGTTGAGAACCACTGGTCTAGCAACCCGAAGCTGTATAGCAAGACTGTGAGAGTTTGGACACATTTAAAGCATTTCTGATCACACAAAGTTATCTCTAAGACAGGCTGACACAGCTCTGACTGGTGAAAGGTGTGACAATTGTGGGAATAAACACGTCAGAAGGGCTGCTTGCTGACGAAGCTCTTCGAAAAGCGGCACCCATGTGTACAGCATGTAAACGGGATGTGACATAAGAAGCCCACCTCTTTAAAACGGCTGTGTCTGCGTGTAGAGGAAGTGATGTCATAAAATGGTCAGTCTCCGATGGCTTCATGCAGCATGCAATATGAATGAATAAATGAAGCGTTTGTACACTGGTTTGCACACAGAGGCATATCTGGCGCGATGTTAATGTTTGTAAATCAAAAAGGACTCATATAGTCGTTTGTGAAACGAGGTTCTACTGTATATGGTCCTTAGGTAGCTGTTATCTTGCACAAGACCAGTGCACTGCTTCAGTCGAGTTGTGGACTAAGGGCCATGATACTGACAGCAACATCCAAGGGATTCACCTTCAAATATTGTCTCTAGCAGTAACCAAAAGGTTTGAACGTGTTTACAATACAAGTCCAAATAATGAACAGACTCACACACGTGATGAATTGTTATTACATTTTGTCCAAATATCTGACAGCAACTGTTCCATTTAACTCAAATTTTTGCGATTCAGTCACTCACGAATATGTGAAAATCGCTATAAATAAGCTTACACAATAAGTCATGATATAAAGTTGGACATTGTCCATGAGACTACATCGACATTTATAGGAACCAGTTTAAAAAACTGCACGTTTGTCTACACCCCGCCTAAAGATTGTCATTGTCGAATTTGATTTGTTAGATTTTGGCCATCGTCGAAAATTGGTTGAGTATATGGCGGGTTTTTTTAAGAGGAATAATCCGATAGTGATATGTAGTACTGTATACTGACTGGTTACTAGGTGTCGGTAACGTCACATGATATGCTCTTGCACTTTCATATACCTAAGTATTCCAAATTTAATTAAAGGATACTGATAAAAAGAATAGTCTTACATTAGAGTGAACAAAAAAATTATATATTTTGTGACATTTTCCACCTCCAAAAGCTAAAGCACAGTTTGTGAGGTCTGCTCTGGTGCACAGCACCTTGAGGAAATCAAAAGTAAATAGAGGAAGTAAAAGTTGCAACAAAGGGTCTGCATGTGAACCAGCAGAGAGATCATTACTTCTTTTAATAGGAGAGTTGCACCGAGCCGGTGTGTCCCAACGCTGTTTCAATGGGACCGGCGGTGGTATTCCGCCCGCCAAAAGCATGCGATGGCACAGCGAGCTCTTTGTCTGAGTGCATATCAGCAGCATTCATGGAATACAGAAGGATCAGTTTATCTGGCATTATTCATATTATGCACAATCTTCACTTTCAGTTTTTTTGTGATATTTCATCTTTTATTCAGTGTGGGAACAATGAGGGTTTCACCATGAAAGTAATACCCATGTTAATTAATGTTGAAATATGAATGTACTTTGCAATGTAATTATTTACAGCTCTGAATTGTGGTCTACAATATATTTGTGCTTTTAAGTGACATGAGCCTGCCAAGAAAACATGTTTGTTTTCTAAAAGGCAAGTACTTTTTTTGCAAAAGCATAACACATATTGTTTTAAAGCTAGTAAAACCTTAACAACATATTTTTATTCTAATATGGCATAAATGTTTTCTGTCCTCCTTACCTTGTAGTTGTAACTGCAATGCACAGACTCCGCCCACAATGAAAGTGGCAGTAGCTGGTGACCAGAGTTATCTCAGCACCATCCTGAGGTTCTTTGTGGAACAACTCGCAAATAAGACACCTGATTGGCTCAGTTACATACGCTTTCTGGTCATCCCCATTGGTAAATAATCCTGATTATATAAATATCATCTTACAGCAAGAAATATATTTCAACATCTTGCTTTGCACTTCCCGAACAGGCTCTCATCCTTTGGCTAAATATGTGGCCTCGTTTGACAGCAAGTTTAACTGCATCTTTATGGACACAGCATGGAGGGAGCTGTTCTGCAGGACGGAACGGCCCACCTCAGGTAGGACAAAACTCATGCTAACGGTCTGCAGCAATGCTCCCTTCTGGTGTCTGGCTGCAAAGCACACCAGCGTGTCAAAAGGAAATAAATGGTTTGAGAGCACAGGTCAGGACCTGATGGGTGGAAAGATGTATTTTTATTTTATTTTTTCCCATTTGCGGATGATAGTTACGGCCTGCTTTTGTGGAGGGACTGTTTTTGCTTTACAAAACCACTGCCCCACCCTGTTCATTCTCTGGTGCTGCATAAGAAGATTAACAGGCTCAACATTATGTTGACTAAGAAGGCTTGTAAAATTGAAACCAAATGCTTTGCTTTACCTCATCATGAGATCATATGTTAGTGGGATTTTATTTTCACCGTCATATTTTATTGCCATTTGGCACCTGCAGTCAGAAAATTAAATGACAGAATGATATAAATGAATGTTTGCTTACTGGTTGCTATTTACCGGTGGTTTTACTCTTTGCTCCCTGCAGATAACATTGATGTAGCAGGGCGTGTTGTTCAATATCTGGCCGGTGCTAATGTGTCCCATCAGTTTCCCATCTCTGAAGCCATGCTCACCTACAAACAGAAAAGGTAAATTAAGACTGTTGGAATTGAGGCACCCTCGTGTATTTTATGTGAATATGTGAATGTGCATGTACAGTGGGGCGAAAAAGTATTTAGTCAGCCACCGATTGTGCAAGTTCTCCCACTTAAAATGATGACAGAGGTCTGTAATCATAGGTACACTTCAACTGTGAGAGACATCATGTGAAAAAAAAATCCAGGAAATCACATTGTAGGAATTTTAAATAATTTATTTGTAAATTAAAGTGGAAAATACGTATTGGGTCAACCATTCGAAGCTCTCACTAATGGAAGGAGGTTTTGCCTCAAAATCTCACGATACATGGCCCCATTCATTCTTTCCTTAACACGGATCGTTTGTTCTGTCCCCTTAGCAGAAAAAAAGCCCCGAAGCATGATGTTTCCACCCCCATGCTTCACAGTAGGTGTGGTGTTCTTGGGATGCAACTCAGTATTCTTCTTCTTCCAAACACGACGAGTTGAGTTTATACCAGAAAGTTCTATTTTGGTTTCATCTGACCACATGACATTCTCCCGTTCCTCTGCTGTATCATCCATGTATCCATTTTGGTATAAACTCAACTCGTCGTGTTTGGAGGAAGAAGAATACTGAGTTGCATCCCAAGAACAACATACCTACTGTGAAGCATGAGGGTGGAAACATCATGCTTTAGGGCTGTTTTTCTGCTAAGGGGACAGGACGATTGATCCGTGTTAAGGAAAGAATGAATGGGGCCATGTATCGTGAGATTTTGAGGAAAAACCTCCTTCCATTAGTGAGAGCTTTGAATGGTTGACCAAATACTTATTTTCCACCATAATTTACAAATAAATTCTTTAAAATTCCTACAATGTTCCTGGATTTTTTTTTTCACATTCTGTCTCTCACAGTTGAAGTGTACCTATGATGAAAATTACAGACCTATGTCATCTTTTTAAGTGGGAGAACTTGCACAATCGGTGACTGACTAAATACTTTTTTGCCCCCACTGTATGTCTTTGTGAGCTAAGCATGTATGCCTTTAATTGATTTCCTAGCAAGATTAAAAGAAAACGTTTTTTATTATTTTCAGTTTATTTTACTACCATTTTTCCTGCACACTATGCATTATGTGAACGTGCACAATCTAATGTACTCCAATGCAAGAGATGCACATGAATTTGACCTTATATTAAGACAGTTGTGTGCACAATAATAAACATTTTACAAAATGAATACATCTCTGACTGTCACGTAACTAAGCATCATTATCTTAATGAAGGCAGAATATTTAATACCTCTTTGCTATTAGATCTCCTTTGGGTGTTAGTTGAGTGGGGGGCGGTTAGTAGAGAGAAGCAGTACGTATGGATTGGTACCAAATTCAGTATTTTAATTGGCACAGACCAAATTCCGCCGATACCCGGTAGAATCAAACACTGCCACATATCAATATTTTTGTTGCACTTGACTCTAACAAAGTGTATATTGAGACCAGAAATATTTACTAAATTTGTTGATTTATTGAAAAATTATCTAAAGAAGTCTAAATTCTCGTTAAGTTAGCAACATCCTGCTATATCTTATTCTCTAGCACAGTAGTTTTTGAAGTACCACCATAATGACCAACTATAAAATACAGTAGCAAAGTAGGCCTAAGTATTCATTGAAAACAAGACAGAGTTTTTATTTAACATACAGTTGTGATCAAAAGTTTACATACACTTGTAAAGAACATAATGTAATGGATGTCTTGAGTTTCCAATAATTTCTACAACTCTTATATTTTTTTTGTGATAGAGTGATTGGAGCACATACTTGTTGGTCACAAAAAACATTAATGAAGTTTGGTTCTTTTATGAATTTATTATGGGTTTACTGAAAATGTGACCAAATCTGCTGGGTCAAAAGTATACATACAGCAATGTTAATATTTAGTTACATGTCCCTTGGCAAGTTTCACTGCAAAAGGCGCTTTTGGTAGCCATCCACAAGCTTCTGGTTGAATTTGTGACCACTCCTCTTGAAAAAATTGGTGTAGTGTAGCTATATTTGTTGGCTTTCTGACATGGACTTGTTTCTTCAGCATTGTCCACACGTTTAAGTCAGGACTTTGAAAAGGCCATTCTAAAACCTTAATTCTAGCCTGATTTAGCCATTCCTTTACCACTTTTGACGTGTGTTTGGGGTTATTGTCCTGTTGGAACACCCAACTGCGCCAGAGACCCAACCTCAGGGCTGATGATTTTAGGTTGTCCTGAAGAATTTGAAGGTAGTCGTCCTTTTTCATTGTCCCATATAAAGAACCAATTCCATTGGCCCACAGCATAATACTACCACCACCACGCTTGACGGGAATGGTGTTCCTGGGATTATAGGCCTCAACGTTTCTCTTCCAAACATGTTGCTGCCTAACAGCTCAATTTGTGTTTCATCGGACCCCAGAACTTTCCTCCAGAAGGCCTTATCTTTGTCCATGTGATCTCCAAAAAAAATAAGAGTTGTAGAAATGATTGGAAACTCAAGACAGCCATGACATTATGAACTTCACAAGTGTATTTAAACTTTTGACCACGACTGTATGTATTTAATAATTTTGGCCACTGTAACTTCACACAGAGTTTGAACAGGAACACTGTTTGAATACAGGAAAATAAAACACTGTACCTTAATCAAGTTATTCTTTGGTGCATTACTAGATGTAGCCTGCATAATATTTTGGATATCCTCTGGCCATGCTCGCTCTGGTTGGTCAAAAGCCCCTCATGTGACTGCAGGGCGTCATGTTTGCTGCCGAATTTGAAAACGAGTTGGCCATACTCCCCTATGCACGTCTCTGACTAGTGGTACACCTACTGCCATTTAAGAATCACTGCTCAAGCAGACCAGCTGCATATCAGGTGGATTAAGAAGCAGAGTTAGGAGGCCATCTACCCGAAAGAGCTACGTTCACAGACTCTCATTGTTATATGTTTATTATCTCGGGCGTGGCCAACTAAATACGGTATCTTTGTGGCGAGCTTCAACAAGTACATGAATGTAAGGGAAACACGCATTAGATTGTGCAGGTGTAGATAATTAAAGATGGAAGTGCACTGCATGCAAACATTGCATCAGTCATGGATGATCATAAATGTTAAGTTTGCTGCTGCAATTCATCAATGAGTGTTTTTTTGCAGACATCCGCATGTTTATTTCCAATCAAAGTTGCAGCAAAGGTTTTTAGGGTTCTCATAGTAACTGATGGACAGCCCAGTTGATGCATCTGCATGTTATTTTCTGCTTCCCTTATGTGAAGAGTGGCTTCCTTGTTAGTCAGAAGGTACCAAATCCAACACACAGTTTAACACTGTTTGCATTCCTTCTCCCCCCCTACCCATTGTTTTTATTTGCATTCAAGGAAAAGAAGTTTGTATTTTGATTTTTACATCAGGTATCTAATTTAACTCTTGTTTGGTTTTTCCCTTTTTTATTCTCCTCACCGCCATCTGCTGTGTCTTCTAACACACCTTTTCCCATTTTGAAACTCACCGTAGTGTCACTCTGCACGACCCTTTGAGGTTTTTTGTGACTTAACTGTGCCCTTTGTGATGTTGCAGTGACGATTTGCCTAACAACCTTAAAATGGTCCCATATACTGGCTTGAGTCAGCATGAAATATAAAATATTTGGACAAAAAGACTCAAAAATCTTGTATTAAGTCTTTCTCAGAAGTTGTTGTATCTGCTAAAGGAAGACCATCACCCTAGCATATTCCATTTTCATTTCCTGTTACTGTATTGACTTTGTGTCTTTTTCATTAAGCCATTTATTCCAGAGTGTAAGGGGTCACAAAGCAAGGAGCATCATGACTACCGAGATGTTGTGTGATCTTAAAATGGAATAGATACGTTGTTTGCGCTTGTTCTTTCCATTGCTATAACCATAAAGTCTGCTATGATTGCATGTGTGTTAAGGAGCTTGTGCAAGATGGTTGAGCTATAAATGGAAATGAATGGTAGACGCAGGTCTCGACAAGAACACCCTTCTTATTCAAATTTGGTTGTAAGGAGCGGTCCACTCATTCATCTCATGACCCCCAAGATGATCTCATTCCCCCCTCAAAGCCCGTCATGTGCCATTTCTGCTGCGATGGGGCATGGTGCCATATTCCCTTCAGGACCATTGAGTGTTGCACTTCTGAAGTTTTGCGGTGTCCCAAGTCTCCTGTTGCTTCACTAATAGCCTCTACCTTGTTTCCCCTCACAGCCCGGACGAGGACTCCTGTCAGAAATTTGTGCCATTTATTGGGGTAGGGTCTTCCCCGCCAAAATAAACAATACTTTCAGATCAGTCTGCTTTTATTCTAAATTAATGGTAAAATATTGTGTTGTACTTGCAGGTTGTGAAAGTCGGGATTGTAGAGCAAAGCCTCTCAACCTCTGGTAAGGCAGCTTTGGTTCAAACTAAGACTACAGCTATTGATGATTTTAGTAATGGAGTAATTGTTTGCTTAATCGAGTAATGGCATAAAACACCTTAAGGAGTCATATTGTGGGTTTTTTCTCTTTTTAAGACACTTCATTTTGGTCTATATAACATGTAATGATGGTTCTTTAGTCAAAATGTTGCACAGATTTTGCTGTAAAGATTTATTTTCAAGACAGTTTTTGGCTTCTTTCAAAAACGGTTAATTTTGAGAGGCAGAGTTGGTAGATGCAAATGAAGCCGTCCTTACCACACCCCCTCAAGCTGACTAGCCTTCCATCCCTGGCATGGCAGCCCTGTTTACTACAGTAGTTGTTTTTTGCTTTGTTTTGCTAAGACCGTATGGAATATGGACATTAGTAGTTGCCACCAACCATTTATTTTTTTACTTAGCTTTCACCACAACACAACATCCCAGATGATCTAGCGCATGGGTCTCAAACTGAAGTTACTTGGGGGCCACTGGATGCAGTCTGGGTGAGGCTGGGCCGCAAGAAAAGATTTCTGAAACATTTTTTTGCATACTCCTTAGCATGTCTAGTTGTATAATGACGTTTCAAATTGTATCCCTTGTGCACCGCAACTTTCTCTGTGCAAATAAGACACATTGGGGTGCCCCTGTGCTCAACAAAGAAATATTGCATCTCCCACTTTTCCTGGAATTGTCTTTGGTCATCATTAACCTTTCTCTTCACTGCCGGCTTTGAAAAATACATGTTTGGGGTTGTGGAATATATTTGTATTTAGTCGAAGCACGAAGAATAATGTTTTTCTCCAATGTATGTCGCTCCGCTTTTCCTACCTACAGGAACACGGCGGTCGGCGGATAATAGCCGGGAAAGTACCGGGATAGCGAGCGCAAAAGGAGGGCTCACAGATTGTTATTAACCTACTCAGTTGCCTAGTGGTTAGAGTGTCCGCCCTGAGATCGGTAGGTTGGGAGTTAGTCATACCAAAGACTATAAAAAATGGGACCCATTGCCTCCCTGCTTGGCACTCAGCATCAAGGGTTGGACTTGGGGTTTAAATCACCATAAAATGATTCCCGGGCGCAGCACCGCTGCTGCCTACTGCTCCCCTCACTTCCCAGGGGGTGATCAAGGCGATAAGTCAAATGCAGAGAACAAATTTCACCACACCTAGTGTATGTGTGACAATCATTGGTACTTTAACTTTTAACTTTAATCTAGTGTCATATAGAAATATATGTAGTGTTCATCGTGTGAAGCATTGCAAATTAAACAATAAAAAAAAACAAAAAAAACGGTTCGAATTGGTTTATCGGGCACTGTTATTACTGTCGGACAGGTGTCGCGGTGTGACTGCAGCCAGGCACGTAAGAAAATCCTCGTCTCCATGGCAACGTCTCTGTCGCTTTCAGTCATTTGCCGCTTTTCCACTAACGCAGGGTAGGCAACCCAGAATGTTGAAAGAGCCATTTTGGACCCAAATAAAACAACGCTGTCAAGCGGCATTCATATAAAACTCGCGGGCCACATTAACATTTAACTTTCATATTAAGGTGGGGGCCACAAAATAATGTCTCGCAGGCCGCGTGTCTGAGACCCCTGATCGAGCGAGACAATGCAGCCCCCCATGGAAATTTCTGGAACAAAATGCTGGCTACTGAGTCATTAGCTTTCCAATGCTAGATCCTGGGTGTATACATGTGTACATTGACAATAAAATACTTTTCTATTCTGTATCATGGTAATACTTTTACTGCACTGCTCGAACCCTTGTAAAAGATAGAGGCCTTAGCCGACTAATACATTTTGCTATGCTGGCTGCATAATCATACTTATTATAATACTAAGTGGTCCATTGCCAAACACAGTAGGCACTGATTCAATTAAAAATATTTTTTGGGGGAAGATCATTCTTTATTTTGCCGGTGGACAGTGATGCTATTGTGTTTTATGAGAAGGCTAAGCTAGCTACACACCAAATCGAGCTAACATTGCTAACGTATCAGTCACAAATTTCTAACGTACTGATTATCGTTTCATTGTCTCCTTTTTAATTTTTTTTGTTTTACTTCGATTTTAACTTGTTCAAAATGAGCTACTATTCCTACTATACTGCATAATAAATAATGCTAGTTACAGGTAATAAGATTGACACAAAAAAAGATGATAATGGGTACCTTAAATGAATCATTTTAAAGAAATGGGCAAATTCTGTGTAAAAAATACTCAATAAACATAACAATTTTTTTTAACCTTACTAAGAATTTAGAGTGCATGAGAATGTCATATTATTTGAATTAATTGGTTCTTGAACAGGGTTCGTAAATAGAGAAGCTCCTATATTGAAGCACATTTCTCTGTATGTTCCTTCTTGACTGCACTTAAATGTAGAATATATGTAGAATATATTTATATTATTCATATATTATATATATAATATATGTCATATATTATTTATTATTATTATTGTTTATTGTGAGCGGACTGTGGTGCTGAATTTCCCCCAGGGATCAATAAAGTACTTTCTATTTTATTCTGTTCTATTCATAAGAAAGAATGTAAATATGAATAATGGCTTCCAGCCTTGAGAAAAATCCATAGGTTAGTAAAGGTTTGTACTTTATGAACACAATTTCAAGTACTGTACATCAAACAAACATAACACGGAAGGATCAACTTTTTATTTGATAAAGTCAAAAACAACTCGCTCAACTGTCCTCATTTGTTGCCGCCCTGCCGAAACACACACAGTCACTAGCCATGTGGTGCACTCACAGTTTAAAATCAAACAACTTCTTACTTTAACAGCCAGCTTGATTGGGAATATAAAAGTAAAAACCACTGTGCATTGTTAGTAATCAGCGGAGGAAAGGTAAAGGGGGTAGGCAGTGCCGACAACGCTGTGGATACTTTCTGAATGTTTCAAACCACATATTCCTTGTCCGTTGCTTTCTTTTGATCTATATTAAGCTAGCAAAACTAGAAACATGCTGTACAAAAGGCTAAAAAAAACATTTGAAAAGCTCACAAAGAATCACAGTAGCTAACAGCAGCATTGTGCTGACTGAATGAGAAGCAAATAGCGATCACAGTGGATGTGCTGCAAACACAAAATGGCTCCGCTGCAAGGCACATAATGGGTGTATCATATGTTTGTACACTGAAACAAGGTTCGAACTCCAAAGCATATTTTGATTCGGTCTGTGGTTTGTGAACGAAAAGTTTTTGCATCGAGGGGTTCCTAAATGCAGGTTGCACTGTACGTGCTCAGTCAGCAGTAATACCGCTGATGAGTTTCTTTTAAAAAAAATTATATATATACTGTATTATATATATATCTATCTATCTATATATATATATATATAGATAGATAGAGATATATATATAAAATACAGTATTATATATATATATATATATATATATATATATATATATATATATATATATATATATAATACAGTCGGCAAGTGTAACACAAATTTAAACCCAAAGTTGAGTAGCATTACCAACATGCTGCGGTCGATAATGATAGACCTAATAATAAATCGACATCAGGAAGCTGCCTACAGCCACAGCTGTTAATGCTCATGAGTTTTGATCTCCACTGTAATTACAGACCTGTTTGTTTTCCTAAACCACACACTCGGCGTGTGTATAAGAGTTTGTTGAGTAGCGGTGCATATTTTTATAGAAAGTATATACTGTGACAATACATGCATCGATCATGGCATTAACATTGAGTTCTTCTTTGCTGACTAATTCTCCCGTCCAAAGGCAAAACCTAGTAACTCACTTCTAGCTGATTTTGAGAAAACAAAGGAAAACCAATCTATCTTGATGCTGTCTTACAAAGATCTACAAAGTCATCAAACGTTTAGATGTTTTCTTGAGCTTTCATTTTCTTGCCGATTGAGCCATGGATTGAACGTGTGCCCTTCTCCAGATATTTTATCACAATCTCGGGTGGGCCCCATTCTGCGTTTGCACATTGGGCAAGAGCCGTGTACAACCCCCAGTTTTTATTTTGACCTCCACAGTTATCTGCCCAAAAGAGTATGCAAGATGAAGAATCAAGAACAATACATTTAATGAAGATGCTTGCAACGTCCCGGGCCAATCTTCCAAATATCCCCTCGTGCCATAATATCACATAATCAGGTTGACCGTCGGCCCCCATTCGTGCAAATGTCTCATTAAAGACAATAAGGCGACTGACAAAGAAGCTCCGATTGGTCCCTTGAGATACTAGGTTTTTCTGTTGTATCTACGCGGTTATGTGGTAGTTGCTAGGTCCTGCCATGCGCGTAACAGCTTACTTACGGAACAAATTACAATATCGCATACACTAATGTAAAGCATATCACCTAGGAACTCCAAAATTATTATCAGCTCACTTTTGACCAAAATTGAGTTACTGGGTTTTGTTTGCCTTTGGACGGGAGAATTATATTTGCATATCTAAAGTATATCTTAGTAAAGTATTTCCTAACTACAGTTAAATACATGTCAGTCCTGTCCCAGCCACCCCCAGCCCACAATATTTCATGCAGATGGAACAGTTGAAAAATTTATTGATTTTATGCAGTAGGAGATAATAAGACTCATGCCAATAAAATATGTTATTCTAAGATTGTCTATGTCCTATTGACAGTGGATTCTGATGATGCAATGGGGGGCAACACAAGCATCTTGGCCTCCCCCACACCCCCATCGGCTGGTCCGTATGGGAAGGAGATTGGGGGAACGCCCCCCCAGTCACCCTCTGTGTCCACCGCCCTTTCCGGAGCTGGGTAAGACGCACAACAAAATAAATGTTCACCACTGCATCAGCAGGTCGTCAAGGTGGGTCTTTGCTGTCTTTGCAGCTCTCCGTGTTCTGGCAGTGAAGTGATGGGCCTGCAGGTGGACTACTGGACGTGGCAAGGACCCGAGAAGAAAAAAGAAGGAGAGAAGCGAGACGTGGGTCTGAAGAACACGCTGAAGAGTAACTTCCGCTCCCTCCAAGTCAGCCGTCTGCCATGCGGAGGGGAGCTGACCCCCCCACCCAGCATGGCCATGACGGTTGTCACCAAAGAGAAGAACAAAAAAGGTACATGTTGCTTTGGGTCCCAAATGAAGCATTTTTAAACATAAAAATGGCTAAATAAACAACTAAAATGTTGTTCAGTATTGTGGCCACTGATTGGCTCAGCCTTATATTGAAACAAGTCAGGAAATTGTGTTATCTCATTTCTAGAGATAGGGGGTTGTTACCATGACAACATTTCGACTATGTTAACCATTTTTAATTTTTGATGATGTTACTTAAAATTTCAGACTATGATAACTTTGTTCTTGTAAACTTCTTTATAGTACTACATCAACTTGCGAGCTGAATTGTTTCTGTGACAGAGCCCTTGACTCAAAACACAATTGAAATCAATTTAATTGGTGCTTGGCCCGCCCAAAACACACAATTTGAATTTAATTTTAATGTAATATGCCTTTTAAAAAGAAAAAGTAACTTAAAAACAAAAACAGGATGCAGTCCTAACAACTACAGTAGTTTTATGAGGTAATTTAATAATTTACAACATTTACCTACTTATATGTTTTTCCTATGCAACACCATCAGCAGCTTCTCCATAATTTTATGGATAAATGTGTCTTGTTCAGATATTTTAACTTCATTGACTGGTGTTGGACTCATTCTGCTTCAGTACGATGCAGACCAGCAGTGACACAATCAAATTGCTTCGCCAAGTTGGCGACACGCTCTGTCATGTTTTTGATTATTTATTTATTTAATTAAATGAATATGCACAGTCGTTTACATTCCATTTCTTCCTTTGTATCGTTGGAAAACAAATGTACTTCCATCTTTAGCTATACGCTAATGCTCGTGAGGAGGACCAAATAGATTGGGCAGCCCTAAGGGCAGTAGTCGGCAACCCAAAAATGTTAAAGAGCCATATTGCACCAAAAATACAAAAAAAAAATCCTGTCTGGAACCACCAAAAATGTAAAGCCTTATATAAGTGTTAAAATGAAGGCAACACATGATTTGTCTATATTAGCTACGTATATTCGACTCATATCAAAATGAATATGTTTTGCAGAATGATGCAAATCTTTGTTGACGGAAATATTAAAATGTTATATTTATTCTTCTCATTCTTACAACTTTGAAAAACATTAGTAAAACGTAGGCTTTTCCGATGGTAAGCTAACTCTTGGAAATGACTGGCCTAGAATGGCCAAAGGTAAAGATGTGTGTGTTCAAATTGAAGAAAACGGAAACTACAAATAAAATGAGCTCAAATATACCTGAAATACGAGGCATAATGATGCAATATGTGCATACAGCTAGCATAGATAGCATGTTAGCATCGATTAGCTTGCAGTCATGCAGTGACCAAATATGTCTGATTAGCTCTCCACACAAGTCAATAACATTAAAAAAGGATGGATTCACGCACAGCATAAAACGTTTGATGGACAAATAGAAATTAAAGAAGGAGTGGCATAAAACACATCTTTTTGTGGCAGCATCAAGCAAAGTTGTACATGTAAACAAATTATGGTGCGTTCAAGGACTTCCAAAATTCAGACAAAATGGCGCGCGCCAAATAGTCTCATGAGTAAAGCATGTTTAATATACACAGAGGGATTTCTAACAATTACGAAGTTTTGTGTCATGTTGTCCTCCTACAGAAACCATATTAAAACAAAAAAATATATACATTCTTTTTCCCCTCATCAAAAGCTCCAGGAAGCCACAGGGGCGGCGCTAAAGCGAAAGCCGCGTGTTGCTGAACACCCTCGCCTTAGGGGGTTCACTGTGACATTTGCTACACCACGGCGAGGATGCTTGTAACTCAAAGCATAACAATCAGCCAAGACAAAGGTCTTATCCTAAAATACTCTTAAGTTGAGGTAGCACTGTTTTCTCTATAGAACGCCTTTTATTGTTATGTACAAACCCCGTTTCCATAGGAGTTAGGAAATTGTGTTAGATGTAAATATAAACGGAATACAATGATTTGCAAATCATTATCAACCCATATTCAATTGAATATGCTACAAAGACAACATATTCGATGTTCAAACTGATAAACTTTATTTTTTTTGCAAATAATCATTAACTTTAAAATTTGATGCCAGCAACACGTGACAAATAAGTTGGGAAAGGTGGCAATAAATACTGATAAAGTTGAGGAATAATCATCAAACACTTATATGGAACATCCCACAGGTGTGCAGGCTAATTGGGAACAGGTGGGTGCCATGATTGGGTATAAAAGCAGCTTCCATGAAATGCTAAGTAATTCACAAACAAAGATGGGGCGAAGGTCACCAATTTGTAAGCAAATTGTCAAACTGTTTTAGAAAAACATTTCTCAACGAGCTATTGCAAGGAATTTAGGGATTTTACCATCTATGGCCCGATTATAGCTGAGATAGGCGCCAGCGCCCCCCGCGACCTCAAAAGGGAATAAGCGGTAGAAAATGGATGGATGGATGGGTCCGTAAAATCATCAAAAAGTTCAGAGAATCTTGAGAAATCACTGCACATAAGCGATGATATTACGGACCTTTGATCCCTCAGGAGGTACTGCATCAAAAACCGACATCAATGTGGAAAGGATATTACCACATGGGCTCAGGAACACTTCATAAAACCACTGTCAGTAACTACAGTTGGTCGCTACATCTGTAAGTGCAAGTTAAAACTCTACTATGCAAAGCCAAACCCATTTATCAAAAATATCCTGAAACGCCGCCGGCTTGGCTGGGCCCGAGCTCATCTAAGATGGACTGATGCAAAGTGGAAAAGTGTTCTGTGGTCTGACGAGTCCACATTTCAAATTATATTTGGAAACAGAGGACCTGGTGTCTTCCAGAACAAAGAGGAAAATAACCATCCGGATTGTTATAGGCGCAAAGTTCAAAAGCCAATATATCTGTGATGGTATGAGAGTGTATTAGTACCCAAGGCTTGGGTAACTTACACATCTGTGAAGGCCCCATTAATGCTGAAAGGTCCATACAGGTTTTGGAGCAACATATGTTGTCATCCAAGCAACGTTATCATGGACGCCCCTGCTTATTTCAGCAAGACAAGTTTTTACAACAGCGTGGCTTTGTAAAAAAAGAGTGCTGGTACTTTCCTGGTTCGCCTGCAGTCCAGACATGTCTCCCATCGAAAATGTGTCGCTCATTATGAAGACCCCGTACTGTTGAACGACTGAAGCTCTACATAAAACAAGAATAGGAAAGAATTCCACTTTCAAAGCCTCAAAAATTAGTTTCCTCAGTTCCCAAACGTTTATTGAGTGTTGTTAAAAGAAAAGGTGATGTAACACAGTGGTGAACATGCCCTTTCCCAACTACTTTGGCACGTGTTGCAGCCATGAAATTCTAAGTTAATTTTTATTTGCAAAAAAAAATAAAATTTATGAGTTTGAACATCAAATATCTTGTCTTTGTAGTGCATTCAACTGAATATGGGTTGAAAAGGATTTGCAAATCATTGTATTCTGTTTATATTTACATCCAACACAATTTCCCAACTCATATGGAAACGGGGTTTGTTCAATTGTTACTATACACATGTACAATTGTTATATTGTTACTATACACATGTACAATTGTTATATTGTTACTATACACATGTACAATTGTTATATTGTTACTATACACATGTACAATCAGATTAAAAGCAGCTATGTCTCTGGTGCAGATATGTATTAGAAAACAGAATACCGTATTTCCTAGAATTGCCGCAGGGCATATAGTATGCGCCTACCTTGAATTACTGCCGGGTCAAACTTGCTTCCCAAAATAATTAGCGCATGCTTAGTATTACCGCCTGGTCAAACTCGTGATGTCACGAGTGACACTTCCCCTGTCATCATTTTCAAAATGGAGGAGGCTGATTTCAATACCTGTTATTTGAAATCGCATAAAGGGAAGAAGATTAAGAGCTATTAAGTAGGATTTAAGGTCCAAGCTTACATCATACTCAATTTTTTACTGCATACCTTTCGTAAGTGCCGGAGTGAGATGAGGTTTTAAAATAATTAGCGCATGTTTACTTTCACCGCATGCCTTTGGTAAACGCAGGATTTAGAAGAGGTTTTAAATGAATTAGCGCCCCGGCGGCAATTCAAGGAAATACGGGTAGTAGAAAATAAAATAAATAAAATAGTGCACTTAAATATAAAAAATAATATATGCATTGTTCTGACTATATACTGTATAACATTATGATAATAACTTATTTTTGCACACTGTTGACTTTTTGTAAAAGTTCTACTCTAATGCTTGGGAAAAACCAAGTAAAAATAACGGCTTGTCCTTTTTCTAGTTATATTTCTCAGCAAAAAGCCTAAGGAGAAAGAGCTGGACTCTAAGAGCCAAGTGATCGATGGCATCAGCAGGTTGATCTGCACAGCCAAGCACCAGCACACAATGCTGAGAGGTAACACTGCCCCCTGCTGTTGGCATCACTTCTAGCTTCTCCTCTCCTATTCACACTTGTGTGTTCTAGTCACTATCGACGGAGTGGAGTGGAACGATGTCAAGTTTTTCCAGCTTGCTGCCCAGTGGCCAACTCATGTCAAGCACTTCCCGGTGGGAATCTTCGGCTACACAAAACCCGTGTGACACCACCCCGACTCCTCTGCTCTGCACTTGTCTCACCAAGACGCTCCACACAATTGGAGGGAAAGCCAACGGGCGCGCGGCACAAACTTTCCTGTGGAAATCGAACCTACGTCCCATCCATGTGTTCAATACACACCATTTGTTTTGTCCTTCCCATGTTTGTTACATTGTTCTTTTTTTTTTTTTTTTCCTTTTTTACACTACAAAAAAAGAACAAATACTATTTTGTAAGAGTTGTGCCACCGCCTTGAGGTCATCGGAGCTGTTTGACAATTTGCCACATTTTGATAATGGCAGCTATGTTTGCACTTTGTTTATTTTGTCAACATGTTATTTCTGTGAAATCCTACATTTATTGTTACGCCATGGATGATGGAGGTGTGATGGTGATGTGCAGTGATGTGTGTGTGTGTGTGTGTGAGAGAGGGGTTGTGTTCATGTTTTGGTATATTGCTGTGAATCTTGGTAGAAAGCCTCTGTTTGCTCTCCTTACTCATCCCTTCCTCTAAATTGAAAAAAGACACACAATGTTTGAGCTATAATTGACACATTTTTAATCACTTCAATTATCCAAGTCCTGAAGACTTGACAAAATGGACTTAGAAACAGGGTAACTTTTCAATTCATAACAACTCAATTCCAAATGTTACGTTTCTATGTCCTGGTATGCATTTAATCGTCTTTCTCCCCTCCCACCGTGTAGCTTTTTGGCCTTATGGAGCCACTGTACTTGTGTCGCAAACCGTGCAGTTGTGCCAAAGTCATGTGTGTTTTACTGTCCCGCCAAAACGGCTTCTGGCCTTCATGATGCATTTTTCTCCCTTTTGGAAGTCAGTATTATCACTACTGAACAGGAATTTTGTATAGTCTCAGCTTACAGATCTCTGTAGGCCTGTTGGGCAACCTCAAGTGTCGGTGTGACCTCAAACACGCTTTCACCTTAGCGCCAAGCGCAAGGCAAATACCAGTCTTGCCAGATGTTCAAATCACTGCCTGTGTATGTGTGTGTGTGTGTGTGTGTGTGTGTGCGCGCGTCCAGTGGTACTCCCGGATTAGTGTTACGTGAACTTTTCGCAAAAGGAATCCATTGGACAAACAGCCTTTGTGCGTTGTTGCTTTTTCTAGATTGAAAAGCTTTGATAGGCTGGATTTTTTAAGTATTGTATAAATATATATATATATGTAAATATATATATATACATACACACACACAAGATGTATGATAATGATTTGCAAATCGCGCTTGGATGAAAATGAAAGCACAAATAGCTGACATTTTATTTCTTTTTCAAAAGAAATGCCAAAATTGCGTACGTTTCTTCTGTATGTTGTTCCTCCGACCTTTCCCGTACTTTGTAATGCACTTTTGAAAAAGGAAATGTGGTTTGACACAATTTTTGGGGCACAGTTTGGTTTTAAGGTGTGATGTGTAAACGTGTGTTCTTTTTAAAAATGTAAACCACTACCTGTAGACGTGATATGGCCGTTTTCCTGGAGGTGTCGTGTTTATTATGTCCCGGGGTGCCTGAACGCATCATGGCCATCTGTTACTTTACCTTTTGCCACATTTTGATTTTAGTAGCTGCCACTGCACACAATCTGGTTGTTTTCTTGGCTGGGAAACTCAAATCCTTTTCACACTGCCTGCTAAAGTTTGTGTAACGGAGGCCAACTTCCCTCCCTGCCACCTAAGAGCTAGCATTGGACATGGTGTTGACAGCTTGGTGCTCTTAACCCTCATTAGACAGTTGGTGGTGCCGTGACCCGGATGGTACTGACGTGTCCGGGTGTGCATTAGTAAATCGAACTCACTTACTCCTTAGCTTATGCTGGAAATTGCGTCGACAGCTTGGGCTTTAGCTCAATGCCTAGCACGCTCAACTCATTCGGAGGACAGAGGTTCCGGCCTCGAGCAAAGCAGAAGCTGGGGCTGGACCAGGCGAATTACAATAGTGCCGTGACACAGATGAGAGTGAAGTTTGTGTACTTACCCAATTTGAAGTTGCTCAGAACCATCTTCCATAGCAAAACATGGCCAAAGACCATGTACTATAATGAAGTTTTACCTTTAAATGCACAATTACTCCAAAAACCAAGATATACGATCATTTCCATTCAATACTTGGTTATTAGCAAACACAAGAGATTTAAAGGCCTACTGAAATGAGATTTTCTTATTTAAACAGGGATAGCAGGTCCATTCTATGTGTCATACTTGATCATTTCGCGATATTGCCATATTTTTGCTGAAAAGATTTAGTAGAGAACATCCACGATAAAGTTCGCAACTGGAGAAAATCCCTGCCTCTACCGGAAGTCGCAGACGAGGACGTCACATGTTGATGGCTCCTCACATATTCACATTGATTTTAATAGGAGCCTCCATCAAAAAGTGCTATTAGGACCGAGAACGACAATTTCCCCATTAATTTGAGCAAGGATGAAAGATTCGAGTTTGAGGATATTGATAGCGATGGACTAGAGAAAAAAAACGCGATTGCAATCGCGTTCCATTGAGACGGATTCGTGTTTTTAGAAATATTTACTAGAATAATTCTGGGAAATCTCTTATCTTTCTATTGTCTTGCTAGTGTTTTAGTGAGTTTAACATACCTGATAGTCGGAAGTGTATGTCCACGGCCGGGTGTTGACGCGCGGTTTCTCTGGGAAGTTGATGGCAGCTGTACGGGAGGCGCAAGCTCAGCTGATATCCGGTAAGAGGCGACTTTTTAACCACAATTTTCCCACCGAAACCTGCTGGTTGACATGTAGTCAGGATCCATGTCCGCTGTGATCCATAGTAAAGTTTCAACTCCGTGAATTTTAAACAAGGAATCACCGTGTGTTTGTGTGGCTAAAGGCTAAAGCTTCCCAACTCCATCTTGCTACTTTGACTTCTTCAATATTAATTGAACAAATTGCAAAAGATCCAGCAACACAGTTCTCCAAAATACTGTGTAATTATGCGGTTAAAGCAGACAACATTTAGCTGTGTGTGTGTGTGCGTCGCGCTCATACTTCCTAAAACCCGTGACGTCTTGCGTACACGTCATCATTATACGTTTTCAAGACGAAACTACCGGGAAATTTAAAAATGCAATTTAGTAAACTAAAAAGGCTGTATTGGCATGTGTTGCAATGTTAATATTTCATCATTGATATATAAACTATCAGACCATGTGGTTGGTAGTAGTGGGTTTCAGTAGGCCTTTAAAGTTAAAAAGTGGCTTTGCTACACATCACTGATCAAGGACCTCATCTATAAAACTGGAATTTGTAGCCTCCAAAGTTACGTTTCATAGCTCTCATTGCGTGGTGAATCACACAATTCCTCGGCAAGTTTTAGAAATGAAAGCCCAGAGTTGTCTGAAAAGTATTTAACAACAGATACTTTGTATCTGGTTTGTAGGATCCATGTGAGTTTTGCAGGACTTCTGTGTAAAAAAAAGGCTCAACTAGCCCCTCTAGATAATGGACTTTGGCTGTGAAGTGTTTTGTGAGGGAAACTATAAAGTGATTTTGATTTTTAAGATACTAAAAATGGGCATGGTGTGTATTTGGCCTACAAGTTTGGCTTTGCCCTTAATCCCGCCGTAGCATGGGAAGGTGTTCCACAAGGCAGGACCAATGAGCTGCTGTGCTTGGTCTTGGTCCATGACGGGACTTAAAGAAGTCCAACATGAAAGACATGTGGTCTCATTGGTCCTGTCGGCAGAGAAGCCACCCACTGTCTTTGCACAAACCCTATTTCCAAGGACGTGACAGTATTTTGAAATGTACCACTAAAGAATATGGGTTACTCTGCATGTTTTACTAGAGTTGTAAATATGTTTTGGATTTTTATATTGTTTTTTTTTTTCTTTCCATGCTCACAAGCAGTTGTGTTTAATAAAATTTGTAAACTTCTGTACAAACAGCGTTCCTTTATTTATTTCGGTGTGTCACATAAGATCAGTTAGTCGAGATGGAGGGCAGGTTGACGAAATTCTTCATCGGCGGCAGCGGTTTAATCTTGCGCCCCGCCCAGCCCCCCTTCCTCTGCCATAAGCCGCTGGACGGGCGTCTGCCGAGCCAGCGATTGCGTCCCGCTTTGCCGATTATCCTTTTATTGTGGTCCACGTTGGACACCCGGCCCACCGTGACCATGCAGGTCTCCAACACCTGTGTATATATTTCATGTTCAACTCCCAGCTAATTCAGAGCGTCGTGCTTATTATTTGTCGTCATGAGAGCTCACCTGAACCTGCCGCTTTGACGGCAGCTGAACAATCGCCGTTCCGTTGACTTTGCGTAGTAAAACCCCACTTGTGCCTGATCACATGAGAAAGCAAATGAAGTCATTAAACGGTGACAAAGTAACTACGTTCATGCTTTAATTTACCTGCAGCGCGGATGTACTCTGATCCCCTCCCGGGTTGGACCTCCAGGTTATTGATCAGTGTGCCCACAGGAAGTGCTCCCAGTGGGTAGCAATCACCCTCATTGGCTGACACTGGTAACCAATCATACACTCTTCTTTAACATCTTATCATACATTTTTATTTTGTCAAAAGATTAAACAACTCAGCAATTCATGTATATGCTCATTAATTATTTCTTTTGTTAATTTCCCCTAAAAAAATTATGAGGAAAAACCCTCAACTTGAGGTATTTTTTATTTTAAATGTGATACAATATTGTGGCAGGTCAAAAGATTGGTGTATAAAACCAAAGTGGCCTTTAAATGGTGTATGAAACAAAAGTGGCTTTTGTAATTAAATATTTTCTTCCACACAAGAGTGGTGTGAAGTTAAGTTAAAGTTACACAAATATCTTAGCATTAACTCATGCCAACATATCTGTGGCTTTGATAACTCCATCCAGCCATCCATTTTCTACCGCTTGTCCCGTTTGGGGGTCGCGGGGGGGTACAGGAGCCTATCTCAGCTGCATTCCGGTGGAAGGCGGCGTACACCCTGGACAAGTCGCCACCTCATCAAGGGCCAACACAGATAGCATCATGTCCAAATCAAACCCAAATTTAAATTAGGGCTGCCAAAAATAACGAGTTAACTTGTGATTAAACACAAAACATTAAAAATTAAAGGGGGAACTGCACCTTTAAAAAATACATATACCGTATTTCCTTGAATTGCCGCTGGGGTGCTAATTAAAATAAAACCTCTTCTCACTCCTGCGCTTACCAAAGGCATGCACTAATTATTACTAAAGGTATGCAGTAAAAATTTGACTGTGATGTAAGCTTGGACCTTAAATCCTACTGAATAGCTCTTAATCCTCTTCCCTTCATGCGATTTCAGATTCAGCCTCCTCCATTTTGAAAATGAGGACAGGGGAAGTGTCACTCGTGACGTCACGAGTTTGACCAGGCGGTAATACTAAGCATGCGCTAATTATTTTGCGAAGCGATTTTGACCCGGCAGTAATTCAAGGCAGGGGCATACTATATGCCCTGCGGCAATTCAAGGAAATACGGTATATACATTTCTTTTTCACAATCATTATGTGAAACTAGAACACGTCTTATTTTTGACTCATTCTAACTCGTAAAACAACGCGAGCAAAGTCAGCTAACAATTGAGCAAATGAGAGTCATGACATAACTGCGTGCATAAAACCAACTCAAAACATCCAAAAAGCAGAAACAATATAGAGATATTGTTATAACAAGCGCTAATGTGAAGGACCTACTTGAAGCAGCACATTGATCACAGAAGTATGCGTATGCTGCTGTATTGACATCATGAGCTAGTGAAAGTCAATTCTATTTTATAAATCATGCCTGTCACCTTGATAGGACATGGTCATAAACCGACAGCCGACTTAGACACACAGATGCCGAGAAAGACGGGAAAAGCTGCTTGTTTGCAACCACTTTTTATTAACCCTTGGCGAGAATTATGATTAATTCTTCATCTAAACGGGAAGATATAAACATCCCAACAGTCGGAATCCCATTGAGAGCAGACATTATACAGTAAGGGCTTGATTTACAAAAGGTTTGTAAGTACAAAACACGTGCAAACTTGATAGCACATGCAAAGCTGATTTACTAAACATGTGCAAAGTGGGTTGCATTTAGTAGGAGAGCAGAATAAAGCGTGCAAAACATAAAAGGTACTATAAGAATAAACCTTGATTCATTAGTTGAAAATGGGTGTAAATGAAAGAAGTTAGAAAAGTAAGTCAAGTGTGACCACTTTTTCAGTCATCAACAACTGTTTTAATAATACTGATATGTCCATTACACCCTTTACAACATTCCGCCTCAGCCACTTGGTCCGTCGGAGAAACGTTACCATTACCACTTCCTTTGTGGGTTAAAACTGTGTTGTGGCTTTGTTATTGTGTTGTGGCATTTGTATTTGTTGTGGCTTTTGCAATAAGGCTGTAGCTGAAAGTTGTTGTTGTGGCTTTATGTTGTTGTGTTGTCACGTTTGCATTTGGTGTGACCATTCCCGGCCACCGTAGCTATCTGACATCCTTGTTTTGTCGACTGATGTTGAGAACGCAACAGACGGGCAGATAGACTTGTGTAACATTTAATGTCCTTATTAAATGATGAAAGTTTCATAGAAAGTCTGCTATTCTTAAAGGGGAACTGTATGTTTGTTCCCAATCATTATGAAAGACAAAGTGGCTGGGGAGAGGAAAGTCTGGGCTTCCCTGCTTAGGCTGCCACCACCGCGACCCGACCTCGGATAACAGAAAGAAGATGGATGGACAATAAATTGACTGCCCTGAAAAACTGTAAATGTGACATAAATAGGAATCCTCTTATTTTGTACAATCCATTATTACTTTAAAAAAATCCTCAATACACTTTCACATGTTTATTGAAGGTAAACATTTGTCCTACTTTTAGTCATGCCATACCTGCCATGCGTCCAATGACTGGTGATGTTTTAATAATGTCTCCCTCCTCCATTGTCTCTGTAGCAATGATCCATCTTTTGCGGTTGCCTCCGGCGACTAAAGCGATGTCAGCGGTCCTGTATTAAAAACATTTATTAGAAGCAGGCCAGATGAGACAACCAAGTTGTATTTGACATGTTATTTATAGAAACTTACCTGCATGGGTCGTATCGCACTTTCATAACTTTCTCATCAAAGGGCTGTCCTTCTTTGTCTGGTTCATAGCGCAGACGCTGGAAGTCGATCCAGCGATACCTTTGTTTGTGGCCCCCTCCGATGCCATGTACTCTGATTTTACCTGACAAAAAATAGGAGGAAATCATTGGTACTGTACTTACACATTTCAGATTAAAACCTCAGGATGGATGTATTATCACAAAGTGTCAAATGTAAATGTAAATTACTTGTGTTTTCACATTAACAAGGAGGTACGAAGTTCATACAAGTTCAAATCAAAATTCCAAATTTATTTGCCAGTAAATTAGTTACACAAAAATGGAAATCTTTACATATACTACGATTGTGCTGAAAATTGTAATTTTCCTGAAGGAACTCTCCTGACGGAATAAATAAAGTACTATCTGTCTATCCATCTATTTTACCCGTGTGATCTCGGCCTCCTGTTTTCTTCATGCCAATTGGTCGGACCGTGTACTTTTCTCTTTGCTTCCAAAGGGTGCTGTTCTGCTCCAGACTGGCTGTGGTGAGGAAGCCCCGGCATGGCGCTACTCCAGACACCTGAGCTCCTAGTTTAACCTGTCGGCATGGACAAAGTGCTTGTTAGCTACTTTGTGGTGTGTAATGTGTCTAAAGCAGGGGTCCCCAAACTTTGTGACTCGGGGGTCAAATTGGGTTAAAAGAATTTGGCCGGGGGGCGGGCTATTTATTTGTGTGTGTATCAATTGTCAAATTTAATATATATATATATATATATATATATATTAGATATGCGCGGTTAGGCAATTATATCATCCGCAACCGCATCACTAAAGTCATCATCCACCCGAACCAAAATGTTATCAAAACCGTAACCACCCGCCACCCGCTGTTATATATCAGGGGTCGGCAACTTTTACCACTCAAGGGGCTATTTTGACCCGTTTCACAGAGTTAAGAAGACAATGGGAGCCGCAACCATCCTCGTGAATATTTGCTGGTGCTCATCCAGATAACGAGAATAAGGGCGTGCTATGAAGCCATTGCCTTTGACGCCTTCTACAACATGTACAAACTGCTTGCCAGTCCAGCAACATGTTGTGTGCAGCTTACGCAGATACACGTACAAGATTGAAAGGCATACTGGGTGAAACAGAGTACACTGATGGTTGTGATATCAACAATTTTAACACTCTTACTAATATGTGCCACACTGTGAAGCCACACCAAACAAGAATGACAAACACATTTCGGGAGAACATCCTCACAGTAACACAACATAAACGCAACACAACAAATACTCAGAATCCTTTGCATCCATGACTATTCCTGACTATATTTTACACCCCCGCGCCCCCAAACCCGCCCACCTTACCAACGCACGGTAAGGTGGGCGTTTTTACTTTTAATGCACGCCGTAAAGCACTAATTGACTGTAAAAGTATGCCTGCCTGATACGTCACGCTTTCTATGGGAAAATGCAATATTAAAATGCAGAAATGTGTAGAAATATGGGGAAAAAAATACAAATGTGCACTTCATTCACTAACTGTGTTACAAAAAAGATCAATTAAATAATACATAATGTTGGATATAAAGAACTTCCATCCATTTTCTACCGCATATCCCTTTAGGGGTTGCGGGGGGTGCTGGAGCCTATCTCACCTGCATTCAGGCGGAATGTAGCTGGACAAGTCGCCACCTCATCGCAGGCCCAACACAGATACACAGACAACTTTTACACACTTGGGGCAAATACAAACCCTTTATTTACTAAATCACAATTATTGAAATTCAACGATTTGGTGCATTTGCAAACAGCAAAAATTATGTACCAAGCAAATTATAACCTGCTACTCAAGAATATACAACATTTGTTGTCAACAAAAGAGGAGAAATTTAACCTTAGAGGAGAATCTAATTTGTATGCAAGTACAACACTTAAAACTTTTAGCATATCAGTATGTGGAATCAAATTATGGAATGGTTTAACCAAATAAATCAAACAAAGCACCAATATGATTCAGTTTAAGAGACTGTTCCAACTACAAGTATTCACAAAGTACACAGAACAACAATTATGATTAACATCTTGCACCTTTTTTTTATTGAGACAAAGATTATTTATGTATTTAATATTTGTTTACTTACCATATTATATTATTTGTTTATTATTTATTTGTCCACTGCTATGTTACACAGATAAAATTGCTATGGTATCAAAAGAGGTAGGATTAAATAAGCTCAGCTTCTTCCTACTCCTTTTTGGACGTCCTGTAATGAATGACAAGACTGGATATATGTGATGAATTACATTGTATTGTATGCATGTTCAAAATAATCTGAAACTGAACTGAACTGAAATATGTTTTGAGGGATTGTTTGGGATCATTAGGTGGGCCACTCGAGTTGTTTTGGCGGGTCGGATGTGACCCGCAGGTCGCAGTTTGGGGACCGCTGATATAAAGTGACAGACCTGAGAGTGAGAGAACAGCAGAGCAGGCTTGGACACGGTGAGGGAGCGCAGGGCTCGGGTCAAACAAGAAATCGCCATCGCTCCTACAAAAGCTGCACAGGAGAGATAAAAGTATGTTTAGACAAGCGCATATCATTATACGGTAATTATACGTTTAGTAACATTGTTATTGTCGGAGTCTGGGTTCAGTTTGAGGTTACTTCCCTCTAGCAAGTTATTCCTTTCCTCTATCAACAAATGTTTACTTACTTGTGCGTTAATTAGTTTTATTTAATCTATGAGGAACTTGTTGTAGGTATGTGTGTATTCCCCGCTGGCTAGATATCGGCAGTGGTCACTCAGCGTGTCTCACGCTTGATCGTGCAATCTGAATAGCGTCAGGATCACTGTATTCCGAGTTTGACTGCGTGAGTTGTTTTCATCACCACTATACACCAATACTGATGACGTAGAACACATATCATAGTTAATTCGGAATATAGACATTTTCAGATTGACATTTCCCAAGTTTACACTTACCAAAAGCCCCTAACAAAACATCCAAGGCAGTGATTCTCAAACTGTGGTATGGGTCCCACTAGGTATGCAGTCTACATCTAATAGTATGCCAAAGAATAACTTAAATATTGTAATGACGTGACTCGAGACATTACCAGTGTTACTGTTCAAACTGTGTGTAATTTTACAGTGGTCAAAAATGGGAAGTGAATTACATTTATAAAGCATTTTTCTCTAGAAACTCAAAGCGCTTTACATAGTGAAACCCACTATCTACATATTTAAGCTACATTTAAACTGGTGTGGGTCGCACTGGGTAAGGTGTCTTGGAACCTTTAAGTTGCAGGCACAGCAGCTCTATCAACCGATCCACGCTGCCGCCAATATCAAATATACTGTACTTATTAAAAGAAACCTCAGCTTTGTTGTTAATGAATACTAAGGCCTACGTTGCTACTGTATTTTAATGTTGGTCATTATGGTGGTACTTAGAGAGCCAAATTATTTCTGAGGTGTTACTTGGTCAAAAAAAAGTTTGAGAAAGACTGATCAAAGGTGTGTCAAATAGACATTTGAATCCCCATTATAGAATAGAGAATAGAATAGAAAGTACTTTATTGATCCCTGGGGGAAATTCAGCACCACAGTTTGCTCACAATAAACAATAATAATAATAAATAATATATGACATATATATTATATATATAATATATGAATAATATAAATATATTCTACATTTAAGTGCAGTCAAGAAGGAACATATGCATTATACGGTCTGATGGCTGTCGGTGTGAAGGACCTCCTGTGTCGTTCCGTGTTACATTTAGGGAGTCTGAGCCTTCCACTGAACGTGCTCATTCTCTCCACAAGGTCCGAGTGTAGCGGGTGGGAGGTGTTGTCCATAATGGCTAGGAGTTTTGCTAGACTTCTCCTCTCTGACACCACCGCCAGAGTGTCCAGCTCTACTCCCACCACGTTACTGGCCTTCTCTACCAACTTGTCCAATCTGTTTGCGTCCCTCACTCTCAGCCCGCTGCCCCAGCAGGCCACGGCGTACAAGAAAGCGCTCGCTACCACCGACTCGTAGAACATCTTAAACATCTTTGTACAGACATTGAAGGATCCCAGCCCCCTGAGGAAGTAGAGGTGGCTCTGTCCCTTCTTGTAATATGAGTATTACATTTATATGTAAGTCTGCCAATAAATTATAAATTGATCGATTCACACACTGATTTTTTGGAGCCGCCGTTTGCCGGGTCTTTTTTTTTTTTTAATGGTATAAATATTAAGAAATTAATGACACTTCAAAAGTCAGATTTAACAAAATGGTCACACGTGAAATTGTGACACTACTGTTAAGAAATTGACCAGAAATGTGTGCATTTTCACCGGTTTTATTAATCCATACCTTTCTTATTGTTAATAAAAGGGGAAATTTATACCTATATACAAGATATGTCTAAAAATACTTAATGTTTCATGTGAAACATTTAATATTCGAATGTGAATGTTGTCTATCTGTATTAGCCCTGCGATGAGGTAGCGACTTGTCCAGGTTGTACTCTGCCTTCCGCCCGAATGCAACTGAGATAGTCTCCAGCACCCTCCACGACCCCGAAAGGGACAATCGGTAAAAAATGGATGGATGGATGTTACACACATAACTACAGTACTTGGTGCGACCCGGCTTCATGTGAAAAGTGCCGTAAAATAACTTCAGTTGTGAATATGTATGCTTGTATGTAAACTAAATTGACGTGATTCGTTATGTCAGTCATAGTCCAAATGTAATTATTGTTTAAGTTTTAAGAAACCTTCACTTTGGTTTTTCGGTCAATTACAACTAGCTTAGCGCATGGCTTGAAAAGGTTAATACATGTCGCAGGACTCCCAGACGCGTCCATTAGATTGCTAAATACTGCATTCATAACATAATGACATGTAAATCTTACATAGTGTACATATTTAAAAAAACAAACCTTTATACTATCCTTTTGTCATAACCACAGTCATCCTGGCGTCCTTCGCTAGACTGTACGCCACGTCGCACAATGATGACGCACTTCCCAAACACTGATCCTCCATAAGGCATTAATTTTAATTTAGAACTCTACATTAAAACACTCTCTACCTCTAACAACCAAAAAGGTGTGAAAACGATGATGCTGTTTTGTACTGTTTTTGTACAGTTTTGTACTGTTTTTGTTCTTACTTTGATTACTATTTGTCAACTGTTTGTAAATGTAAAAATGTATAAAGGTTCAAAATAAAAAATAAAAAAAGGCATTAATTTTATAGGAATTTTACCTTTGCAACTTCATTAAGCTACTGGCTAAGTTATTATTTTTAATTGTAAGTTTCTCAATTCCAAAACTGTTTTTTGCCTTTAAAAAAAGAATCAGAACTCTACTTTAAAACACTCTCTACCTCTAACAACCAAAAAGCTGTGAAAACTATGTTGCTGTGTTCCAAATTGTGGCAATACGAAGGTCATGAACAGTCCTGCGTTCATTCCCGGGCTCTGGATCTTTAATTCTGTGTGGAGTTTGCATGTTTTCCCCGTGACTGCGTGGGTCGGGTACTCTGGCTTCCTCCCACTTTCAAAGACATGCACCTGGGGATAAGTTGACAGGCAACACTAAATTGGCCCTAGTGTGTGAATGTGAGTGTGAATTTTGTCTGTCTATCTGTGTTGGCCCAGCGATGAGGTGGTGACTTGTACAGGGTGTACGCCACCTTCCGCCCAATTGTAGCTGAGATAGGCTCCAGCGCCCCCCGGGACCCCGAAGGGAATAATAGGTAGGAAATGGATAGAAGGATATATATATATATATATATATATATATATATAAATATATATTTTATATATATATATAAATCCATCCATCCATTTTCTACCGCTCACTCCCTTTTGGGGTCGCTGGAGCCTATTTTAGCTGCATTCGGGCGGAAGGCGGGTGCACCCGGGACAAGTCGCCTGTATATATATATATATATATATATATATATATATATATATATATATATATATATATATATATATATATATATATATATATTGTTAAGTGTTGTTAAATGTTGATAAATTCAATATGTGCCATGACATGCAAACCTGGCATGAAATATTGGGTCACTGCAATTATGAGAATGTACAAAAATTAATGGGTGTGGTAAGAGGTATGAAAATCAGAGGGAGTGCGGCCAGGCCAACACAGCTGTGTTAAATATGTGCAAAGGTTAAATTCACACAGACAAGAAATAGAGAACCAGACAGAAAGGCTACAGAGCCCTTACAACTGGTCCATACAGATTTAGCCGGTCCTATGAGAACCCCAAGCTTAGAAGGTCACAAATATGCACAATCCTTTACGGATGACTATTCAGATACCATGACTGTATATTTTCTCAAATGCAAAAGTGATGCAGTACACGCTACAGAGAGGTTCTTAGCAGACTCCGCCCGTTTTGGGGAAGTTAAATGTCTACGCTCAGATAATGGTACTGAATTTACGAGCAAGGAATTAAAAGCACTATTAACCAAAAAATAAGATTAAGCACGAGACTTCTGCACCCTATTCGCCGCACCAAAATGGCACGGCAGAGAGAAGTTGGAGAACCCTCTATGAGATGGGCAGGTGTAAGTTTTTTGACAGTGACCTACCAGACAAAATGTGGAATTATGCTGTACAGACAGCTGCTTATGTGCGAAATAGATGTTACAGTACACGCACAAAGAAGACACCTTATGAGATGCTCACAGGCAAGAGGCTTGACATGTCCAAACTTCAAACATTTGGAACTGTGTGTTTTGCATACATCACAAGAGAAAGTGAAGTTAGATCCTAGATGTGAACAGGGTTGTTTTATCGGGTACGACAAGAACAGCCCAGCTTATCTTGTGTATTATCCAGACACAGAAACGGTCAAAAAACAGAGGCTAGTGAAATTCACAAACAAGACAGTCAACGAAAAAGAAACACAAACACATGGACCACACACTGAGTATCAGGACAGAGAGGTACACCCCAGGGTCCTTGACAGTGAGGAAAATGATGATGAAAAAATTGGAAATGCATCAGGTCAAAGTGTTAAAGATGATGTTTCTGTTTCAGAGATTGAAGGTGAACAGTCTAGCGCGTGGGGTCAGGGAAGAAAGAACCCACCATAGAGTTAGGAGAACGCCTGTGCGCCTACAGGAATATGACATGGAAGACACAGCAGACATGCTGGTAACTAGTGTAGACTTGTGTTATAAAGCAGTTTGCGACATACCACAACATTACCAGGATGCCATACGATCAACCAGGTCACAGCAGTGAATAAGTGCAATGAATGACAAAATGCAGTCACTAAAAGAGAATGATACATTCAAAATCATCCAGTTACCACCAGGCAAAAACGCAGTAGGGGGTATACACTTAAGAGTAATACAGATGGGTCAGATAAGTGTAAAGCAAGATTTGTTGCAAAAGGTTTTAGGCAATAACAAGGCATTGGTTATGAGGAAACATTCTTGCCTACTACTGACCTGACCTGGGGAAATTAAACAGTTTTCTAGGGATTGATTTTAAACAGTCAGAAGACCAAGTCACAATGTCACAACACAGGTATGTAAACAAAATCCTCTCCAGATTTGGGATGCAGCATTGTAAGACCGAGAGACCCCATGCGAGTCAAAACTCGAATACACAGAAAATTCTGTAAAAATGGAAGAACCAAAGATCTATCAAGAGGCAGTGGGAAGTTTAACATATTTAGCTACTTGCAGTAGACCAGATTTGAGTTATGTGGTCAGTAAACTTTCCCAGCATTTTGCTGAGCCAAGTGAAGATTATTGGAACACTGTAAAGCATGTTTTCAGGTATCTTAAAGGTACAACAGACCGTGGGTTACGTTTTAAAAAGGATGACAGGTGAACTTGGTGTAATAGTCCACATGCAGTGATGCTGACTGGGCATCTGAGGTCACAGACAGACGTAGTGCCACAGGTACTGTGTCAGTTTAAGAGAGAAAAGTGCACTAATTGCATGGAAAAGTCAAAAGCAACCAACTGTTGCACTGTCTACCTGCGAGGCAGAATACATGGCCTTAGCATCAGCCATACAGGAGTGTGTATTTACAACAGTTACTCAAGGGTAGGCTGACCATACGTCCTCTTTTCCCCGGACATGTCCTCTTTTGCGGCGTTGTCTGGCATGTCCGGGCGGTTTGAATTAGGGTTGCGTGTATTTGTTGGCTGAGTTCTTAACGTTTACTTTCAACACGTTTTAACTCAATGCCTCGGATCACTCCCGTTTATTAACAAACTCGAGAGTTCAACTCTCCCCCGCTCTCGTGACGTCACACACTGAACACAGGCTACGGTGGCTCGAACATGACAAAACAGTACCTGACATCCCTCCTTTCCTTAGAAATAAACTTCAGGTTATTTTCAATTGTCAACTATAAACATTAGGGAGTATTCAAAACATTTCTTATTAAACACATACTCAAATATTCTGTATGTCTTCTCTGTATTCTCAACCATGCATCAATTAAATTTCAGTCAAGAAATATATCATACTGTAAACTTGCTTTGACCTTACTTTGAAGTTGTTAATTTCACATTACAACATCACACAATATTGTCACTAAACTTGACTCAAACATTTCTCCTTTTTCTTTTTTTTTTTCTTTTTTTTTTTTAATGTTACTACTACATCA